>NW_025958880.1:0-49755 GCF_023159225.1 Perognathus longimembris pacificus | reverse complement strand
GCTGCTTTTCTAATCTCAGTGGAGATATTTACGGATAAACAGCTACGTATGCAGCATGTTCATTTCGTCCTAAATGAGCTTTTATCTCTCTCTCCTCACCACAAATCAGATTCTTCTGAGGAGTTCCCAGTACATTATCCTTTCCCCTGTGTAATTACCTTAACAAGCTCCAGCTGCTTTTATTCTCAGAAGCAATACTCCCTGATATACAGCTGCCTACCCCCTTCGTAAGTGCAGGTCCTATATGAGCTTTTTTCTCTGTTCCCTCACCACAATCCAGATTCTTTTTGGGAGGTACCAGTACAGTAACCATACAGGAAGTACTTAATTTATTAAGCTACTGCTTTTTCTTAATCTCAGTGGAGATATTTACTGATAAACAGCTACCTACGCAGCATGTTCATGTCGTTCCTAAATGAGCTTTTATCTCTCTCCCCCTCACCACAAATCAGATTCTTCTGAGGAGTTTCCAGTACATTATCCTTTCCCTGTGTATTACCTTAACAAGCTCCAGCTGTTTTTATTCTCAGAAGGTTTACTCCCTGATATACAGCTGCCTACCCCCTTCGTAAGTGCAGGTCCTAAATGAGCTTTTTTCTCTGGTCCCTCACCACATATCAGATTCTTTTGGGGAGTTACCAGTACAGTAACCATACCAGGAAGTACTTAATTTATTAAGCTACTGCTTTTCTTATTCTCAGTGGAGATATTTACTGATAAACAGCTACCTATGCAGCATGTTCATGTAGTTCCTAAATGAGCTTTTTTCTCTGTTCCCTCACCACAATCCAGATTCTTTTGGGGAGTTACCAGTACAAATTCCATACCAGGAGAGTACTTAATTTATTAAGCGACTGCTTTTCTTAATCTCAGTGGAGATATTTACTGATAAACAGCTACCTACGCAGCATGTTCATTTCGTTACTAAATGAGCTTTTATCTCTCTCCCCTCATCACAAAATCAGATTCTTCTGAGGATTTCCCAGTACATTATCCTTCCCCTGTGTAATTACCTTAACAAGCCTCAGCTGTTTTATTCTCAGATGGTATACTCCCTGATATACAGCTGCCTAGCACCTTCGTAAGTGCAGGTCCTAAATGAGCTTTTATCTCTGTTCCCTCACCACAATCCAGATTCTTTTGGGGAGTTACCAGTACAATATCCATACCAGGAAGTACTTAATTTATTAAGCTCTTGCTTTTCTTAATCTCAGTGGAGATATTTACTGATAAACAGCTATGTATGCAGCATGTTCATCTCGTTCCTAAATGAGCTTTATCTCTCTCCCCTCACCACAAATCAGATTCTTCTGAGGAAGTTCCCAGTACACTATCCTTTCCCATGTGTAATTACCTTAACAAGCTCCAGCTGTTTTTATTCTCAGAAGGTTTACTCCCTGATATACAACTGCCTACCCCCTTCGTAAGTGCAGGTCCTAAATGAGCTTTTTTCTCTGTTCCCTCACCACAATCCAGATTCTTTTGGGGAGTTACCAGTACAGTAACCATACCAGGAAGTACTTAATTTATTAAGCTACTGCTTTTCTTAATCTCAGTGAAGATATTTACTGATAAACAGCTACCTTCGCAGCATGTTCATGTCGTTCCTAAATGAGCTTTTAGCTCTCTCCCCTCACCACAAATCAGATTCTTCTAAGGAGTTCCCAGTACATTATCTTTCCCCTGTGTAATTACCTTAAACAAGCTCCAGCTGTTTTTATTCTCAGAAGGTTTACTCCCTGATATACAGCTGCCTACACCCTTCGTAAGTGCAGGTCCTAAATGAGCTTTTTTCTCTGTTCCCTCACCACAATCCAGATTCTTTTGGGGAGTTACCAGTACAGTAACCATACCAGGAAGTACTTAATTTATAAGCTACTGCTTTTCTTAATCTCAGTGGAGATATTTACTGATAAACAGCTACCTACGCAGCATGTTCATGTCGTTCTTAAATGAGCTTTTTTCTCTGTTCCCTCACCACAATCCAGATTCTTTTGGGGAGTTACCAGTACAGTATCCATACCAGGAAGTACTTAATTTAGTAAGCTGCTGCTTTTCTTAATCTCAGTGGAGATATTTAGGGATAAACAGCTACGTATGCAGCATGTTCATGTCGTTCCTAAATGAGCTTTTACTCTCTCTCCTCACCACAAATCAGATTCTTATGAGGAGTTCCCAGTACATTATCCTTACCCTGTGTAATTACCTTAACAGGCTCCAGCTGTTTTTATTCTCAGAAGGTTTACTCCCTGATATACAGCTGCCTACACCCTTCGTAAGTGCAGTCCTAAATGAGCTTTTTTCTCTGTTCCCTCACCACAATCAGATTCTTTTGGGGAGTTACCAGTACAGTAACCATACCAGGAAGTAATTAATTTATTAAGCTACGCTTTTCTCATCTCAGTGGCGATATTTACTGATAAACAGCCTCCTGCGCAGCATGTTCATGTAGTTCCTAAATGAGCTTTTTTCTCTGTTCCCTCACCACAATCCAGATTCTTTTGGGGAGTTACCAGTACAGTATCCATACCAGGAAGTACTTAATTTATTAAGCTGCTGCTTTTCTTAATCTCAGTGGAGATATTTACGGATAAACAGCTACGTATGCAGCATGTTCATGTCGTTCCTAAATGAGCTTTTATCTCTCTCTCCTCACCACAAATCAGATTCTTCTGGGAAGTTCCCAGTACATTATCCTTTTCCCCTGTGTAATTACCTTAACAAGATCCAGCTGTTGTTATTCTCAGAAGGTTACTCCCTGATATACAGCTGCCTACCCCCTTCTTAAGTGCAGGTCCTAAATGAGCTATTTCTCTGTTCCCTCACCACAATCAGATTCTTTTGGGAGTTACCAGTACAGTATCCATACCAGGAAGTACTTAATTTATTAAGCTACTGCTTTTCTTAATCTCAGTGGAGATATTTACTGATAAACAGCTACGTACGCAGAATGTTCATGTAGTTCCTAAATGAGCTTTTTCTTTCTCCCCTCACCACAAATCAGATTCTTCTGAGGATGTTCCCAGTACATTATCCTTTCCCCTGTGTAATTACCTTAACAAGCTCCAGCTGTTTTTATTCTCAGAAGTTTACTCCCTGATATACAGCTGCCTACCCCTTCGTAAGTGCAGGTCCTAAATGAGCTTTTTTCTCTGTTCCCTCACCACAATCCAGATTCTTTTGGGGAGGTACAGTACAGTATCCATACCAGGAAGTACTTAATTTATTAAGCTACTGCTTTTCTTAATCTCAGTGGAGATATTTACTGATAAACAGCTACGTACGCAGAATGTTCATGTCGTTCCTAAATGAGCTTTTATCTCTCTCCGCAAACCACAAATCAGATTCTTTTGAGGAGTTCCCAGTACATTAACCTTTCCATGTAACAAGCTCCAGCTGTTTTATTCTCAGAGGTTTACTCCCTCATATACAGCTGCCTACCCCCTTCGTAAGTGCAGGTCCTAAATCAGCTTTTTTTCTCTGTTCCTCACCACAATCCAGATTCTTTTGGGGAGTTACCAGTACAGTAACCATACCAGGAAGTACTTAAATTATTAAGCTACTGCTTTTCTTAATCTCAGTGGAGATATTTACTGATAAACAGTTACCTATTCGGCATGTTCATGTCGTTCCTAAATGAGCTTTTATCTCTCTCCCCTCACCACAAATCAGATTCTTCTGAGGAGTTCCCAGTACATTATCCTTTCCCCTGTGTAATTGCCTTAACAAGCTCCAGCTGTTTTTATTCTCAGAAGGTTTACTCCCTGATATTCAGATGCCTACCCCTTCGTAAGTGCAGGTCCTAAATGAGCTTTTTTTCACTGTTCCCTCACCACAATCCAGATTCTTTTGGGGAGTTACCAGTACAGTAACCATACCAGGAAGTACTTAATTTATTAAGCTTACTGCTTTTCTTAATCTCAGTGGAGATATTTACTGATAACACAGCTACCTAAGCAGCATGTTCATGTCGTTCCTAAATGAGCTTTTATCTCTCTCACTCACCACAAATCAGATTCTTCTGAGGAGTTCCCAGTACATTATCCTTTCCCCTGTGTAATTACCTTAACAAGCTCCAGCTGTTTTTATTCTCAGAAGGTTTACTGCCTGATATACAGCTGCCTACCCCTTCGTAAGTGCAGGTCCTAAATGAGCTTTTTTCTCTGTTCCCTCACCACAATCCAGATTCTTTTGGGAGTTACCAGTACAGTAACCATACCAGGAAGTACTTAATTTATGAAGCAACTGCTTTTCTTAATCTCAGTGGAGATATTTACTGATAAACAGAATCTACGCAGCATGTTCATGTCGTTCCTAAATGAGCTTATATCTCTCTCCCCTCACCACCAAATCAGATTCTTCTGAGGAGTTCCCAGTACATTATCCTTTCCCCTGTGTAATTACCTTAACAAGCTCCAGCTGTTTTTATTCTCAGAAGGTTTACACCCTCATATACTGCTGCCTACCCCCTTCGTAGTGCAGGTCCTAAATGAGATTTTTTCTCTGTTCCTCACCATAATCCAGATTCTTTGGGGAGTTACCAGTACATTAACCATACCAGGAAGTACTTAATTTATTAAGCTACTGCTTTCCTTAATCTCAGAGGAGATATTTACTGATAACAGCTACCTACGCAGCATGTTCATGTCGTTCCTAAATGAGCTTTTTATCTCTCTCCCTCACCACAAATCAGATTCTGCTGAGGAGTTCCAGTACATTATCCTTTCCCCTGTGTAATTACCTTAACAAGCTCCAGCTGTTTTTATTCTCAGAAGGTTTACTCCCTGATATACAGCTGCCTACCCCCTACGTAAGTGCAGGTCCTAAATGAGATTTTTTCTCTGTTCCCTAACCACATTCCAGATTCTATTGGGGAGTTACCAGTACAGTAACCATACCAGGAAGTACGTAATTTATTAAGCTACTGCTTTTCTTAATCTCAGTGGAGATATTTACTGATAAACAGCTATCTACGCAGCATGTTCATGTCGTTCCTAAATGAGCGTTTATCTCTCTCCCCTCACCACAAATCAGATTCTTCTGAGGAGTTCCCAGTACATTATCCTTTCCCCTGTGTAATTACCTTAACAAGCTCCAGCTGTTTTTATTCTCAGAAGCTTTACTCCCTCATATACAGCTGCCTACCCCCTTCGTAAGTGCAGGTCCTAAATGAGCTTTTTTCTCTGTTCCCTCACCACAATCCAGATTCTTTTGGGGAGTTACCAGTAGAGTAACCATACCAGGAAATACTTAATTTATTAAGCTACTGCTTTTCTTAATCTCAGTGGAGATATTTACTGATAAACAGCTATGTACGCAGCATGTTCATGTCGTTCCTAAATGAGCTTTTATCTCTCTCCCCTCATCACAAATCAGATTCTTCTGAGGAGTTCCCAGTACATTATCCTTTCCCCTGTGTAATTGCCTTAACAAACTCCAGCTGTTTTTATTCTCAGAAGGTTTATTCCCTCATATACAGCTGCCTACCCCCTTCATAAGTGCATGTCCTAAATGAGATTTTTTCTCTGTTCCCTAACCACAATCCAGATTCTTTTGGGGAGTTACCAGTACAGTAACCATACCAGGAAGTACTTAATTTATTAAGCTACTGCTTTTCTTAATCTCAGTGGAGATATTTACTGATAAACAGCTTCCTATGCAGCATGTTCATGTAATTCCTAAATGAGCTTTTTTCTCTGTTCCCTCACCACAATCCAGATTCTTTTGGGGATTTACCAGTACAATATCCATACCAGGAAGTACTTAATTTATTAAGCTACTGCTTTTCTTAATCTCAGTGGAGATATTTACTGATAAACAGCTACCTACGCAGCATGTTCATGTCGTTCCTAAATGAGCTTTTATCTCTCTCCCTCATCACAAATCAGATTCTTCTGAGGATTTCCCAGTACATTATCCTTTCCCCTGTGTAATTACCTTAACAAGCTCCAGCTGTTTTTATTCTCAGATGGTATACTCCCTGATATACAGCTGCCTACCCCCTTCGTAAGTGCAGGTCCTAAATGAGCTTTTTTCTCTGTTCCCTCACCACAATCCAGATTCTTTTGGGGAGTTACCAGTACAATATCCATACCAGGAAGTACTTAATTTATTAAGCTCTTGCTTTTCTTAATCTCAGTGGAGATATTTACTGATAAACAGCTATGTATGCAGCATGTTCATCTCGTTCCTAAATGAGCTTTTATCTCTCTCCCCTCACCACAAATCAGATTCTTCTGAGGAGTTCCCAGTCCATTATCCTTTCCCCTGTGTAATTACCTTAACAAGCTCCAGCTGTTTTTATTCTCAGAAGGTTTACTCATTGATATACAACTGTCTACCCCCTTCGTAAGTGCAGGTCCTAAATGAGCTTTTTTCTCTGTTCCCTCACCACAATCCAGATTCTTTTGGGGAGTTACCAGTACAGTAACCATACCAGGAAGTACTTAATTTATTAAGCTACTGCTTTTCTTAATCTCAGTGGAGATATTTATTGATAAACAGCTACCTTCGCAGCATGTTCATGTCGTTCCTAAATGAGCTTTTAGCTCTCTCCCCTCACCACAAATCAGATTCTTCTGAGGAGTTCTCAGTACATTATCCTTTCCCCTGTGTAATTACCTTAACAAGCTCCAGCTGTTTTTATTCTCAGAAGGTTTACTCCCTGATATACAGCTGCCTACCCCCTTCGTAAGTGCAGGTCCTAAATGAGCTTTTTTCTCTGTTCCCTCACCACAATCCAGATTCTTTTGGGGAGTTACCAGTACAGTATCCATACCAGGAAGTACTTAATTTATTAAGCTGCTGCTTTTCTTAATCTCAGTGGAGATATTTACGGATAAACAGCTACGTATGCAGCATGTTCATGTCGTTCCTAAATGAGCTTTTATCTCACTCTACTCACCACAAATCAGATTCTTCTGAGGAGTTCCCAGTACAATATCCTTTCCCCTGTGTAATTACCTTAACAAGCTCCAGCTGCTTTTATTCTCAGAAGCAATACTCCTTGATATACAGCTGCCTACCCCCTTTGTAAGTGCAGGTCCTAAATGAGCTTTTTTCTCTGTTCCCTCACCACAATCCAGATTCTTTTGGGGAGGTACCAGTACAGTAACCATACCAGGAAGTACTTAATTTATTAAGCTACTGCTTTTCTTAATCTCAGTGGAGATATTTACTGATAAACAGCTACCTACGCAGCATGTTCATGTCGTTCCTAAATGAGCTTCTATCTCTCTCCCCTCACCACAAATCAGATTCTTCTGAGGAGTTTCCAGTACATTATCCTTTCCCCTGTGTAATTACCTTAACAAGCTCCAGCTGTTTTTATTCTCAGAAGGTTTACTCCCTGATATACAGCTGCCTACCCCCTTCGTAAGTGCAGGTCCTAAATGAGCTTTTTTCTGTGTTACCTCACCACAAATCAGATTCTTTTGGGGAGTTACCAGTACAGTAACCATACCAGGAAGTACTTAATTTATTAAGCTACTGCTTTTCTTAATCTCAGTGGAGATATTTACTGATAAACAGCTACCTATGCAGCATGTTCATGTAGTTCCTAAATGAGCTTTTTTCTCTGTTCCCTCACCACAATCCAGATTCTTCTGAGGATTTCCCAGTACATTATCCTTTCCCCTGTGTAATTACCTTAACAAGCTCCAGCTGTTTTTATTCTCAGAAGGTATACTCCCTGATATACAGCTGCCTACCCCCTTCGTAAGTGCAGGTCCTAAATGAGCTTTTTTCTCTGTTCCCTCACCACAATCCAGATTCTTTTGGGGAGTTACCAGTACAGTAACCATACCAGGAAGTACTGAATTTATTAAGCTACTGCTTTTCTTAATCTCAGTGGAGATATTTACTGATAAACAGCTACCTACGCAGCAAGTGCATGTCGTGCCTAAATGAGCTTTTATCTCTCTCCCCTCACCACAAATCAGATTCTTCTGAGGAGTTCCCAGTACATTATCCTTTCCCCTGTGTAATTACCTTAACAAGCTCCAGCTGTTTTTATTCTCAGAAGGTTTACTCCCTGATATACAGCTGCCTACCCCCTTCGTAAGTGCAGGTCCTAAATGAGCTTTTTTCTCTGTTCCCTCACCACAATCCAGATTCATTTGGGGAGTTACCAGTACAGTAACCATACCAGGAAGTACTTAATTTATTAAGCTACTGCTTTTCTTAATCTCAGTGGAGATATTTACTGATAAACAGCTACCTACGCAGCATGTTCATGTCGTTCCTAAATGAGCTTTTTTCTCTGTTCCCTCACCACAATCCAGATTCTTTTGGGGAGTTACCAGTACAGTATCCATACCAGGAAGTACTTAATTTATTAATCTGCTGCTTTTCTTAATCTCAGTGGAGATATTTACGGATAAACAGCTACGTATGCAGCATGTTCATGTCGTTCCTAAATGAGCTTTTATCTCTCTCTCCTCACCACAAATCAGATTCTTCTGAGGAGTTCCCAGTACATTATCCTTTCCCCTGTGTAATTACCTTAACAAGCTCCAGCTGCTTTTATTCTCAGAAGCAATACTCCCTGATATACAGCTGCCTACCCCCTTCGTAAGTGCAGGTCCTAAATGAGCTTTTTTCTCTGTTCCCTCACCACAATCCAGATTCTTTTGGGGAGGTACCAGTACAGTAACCATACCAGGAAGTATTTAATTTATTAAGCTACTGCTTTTCTTAATCTCAGTGGAGATATTTACTGATAAACAGCTACCTACGCAGCATGTTCATGTCGTTCCTAAATGAGCTTTTATCTCTCTCCACTCACCACAATTCAGATTCTTCTGAGGAGTTCCCAGTACATTATCCTTTCCCCTGTGTAATTACCTTAACAAGCTCCATCTGTTTTTATTCTACGAAGGTTTACGCCCTGATATACAGCTGCCTACCCCCTTCGTAAGTGCAGGTCCTAAATGAGCTTTTTTCTCTGTTCCCTCACCACAATCCAGATTCTTTTGGGGAGTTACCAGTACAGTAACCATACCAGGAAGTACTTAATTTATTAAGCTACTGCTTTTCTTAATCTCAGTGGAGATATTTACTGATAAACAGCTTCCTATGCAGCATGTTCATGTAGTTCCTAAATGAGCTTTTTTCTCTGTTCCCTCACCACAATCCAGATTCTTTTGGGGATTTACCAGTACAATATCCATACCAGGAAGTACTTAATTTATTAAGCTACTGCTTTTCTTAATCTCAGTGGAGATATTTACTGATAAACAGCTACCTACGCAGCATGTTCATGTCGTTCCTAAATGAGCTTTTATCTCTCTCCCCTCATCACAAATCAGATTCTTCTGAGGATTTCCCAGTACATTATCCTTTCCCCTGTGTAATTACCTTAACAAGCTCCAGCTGTTTTTATTCTCAGATGGTATACTCCCTGATATACAGCTGCCTACCCCCTTTGTAAGTGCAGGTCCTAAATGAGCTTTTTTCTCTGTTCCCTCACAACAATCCAGATTCTTTTGGGGAGTTACCAGTACAATATCCATACCAGGAAGTACTTAATTCATTAAGCTCTTGCTTTTCTTAATCTCAGTGGAGATATTTACTGATAAACAGCTATGTATGCAGCATGTTCATCTCGTTCCTAAATGAGCTTTTATCTCTCTCCCCTCACCACAAATAAGATTCTTCTGAGGAGTTCCCAGTCCATTATCCTTTCCCCTGTGTAATTACCTTAACAAGCTCCAGCTGTTTTTATTCTCAGAAGCAATACTCCCTGATATACAGCTGCCTACCCCCTTCGTAAGTGCAGGTCCTAAATGAGCTTTTTTCTCTGTTCCCTCACCACAATCCAGATTCTTTTGGGGAGGTACCAGTACAGTAACCATACCAGGAAGTATTTAATTTATTAAGCTACTGCTTTTCTTAATCTCAGTGGAGATATTTACTGATAAACAACTACCTACGCAGCATGTTCATGTCGTTCCTAAATGAGCTTTTATCTCTCTCCACTCACCACAATTCAGATTCTTCTGAGGAGTTCCCAGTACATTATCCTTTCCCCTGAGTAATTACCTTAACAAGCTCCATCTGTTTTTATTCTACGAAGGTTTACGCCCTGATATACAGCTGCCGACCCCCTTCGTAAGTGCAGGTCCTAAATGAGCTTTTTTCTCTGTTCCCTCACCACAATCCAGATTCTTTTGGGGAGTTACCAGTACAGTAACCATACCAGGAAGTACTTAATTTATTAAGCTACTGCTTTTCTTAATTTCAGTGGAGATATTTACTGATAAACAGCTTCCTATGCAGCATGTTCATGTAGTTCCTAAATGAGCTTTTTTCTCTGTTCCCTCACCACAATCCAGATTCTTTTGGGGATTTACCAGTACAATATCCATACCAGGAAGTACTTAATTTATTAAGCTACTGCTTTTCTTAATCTCAGTGGAGATATTTACTGATAAACAGCTACCTACGCAGCATGTTCATGTCGTTCCTAAATGAGCTTTTATCTCTCTCCCCTCATCACAAATCAGATTCTTCTGAGGATTTCCCAGTACATTATCCTTTCCCCTGTGTAATTACCTTAACAAGCTCCAGCTGTTTTTATTCTCAGATGGTATACTCCCTGATATACAGCTGCCTACCCCCTTCGTAAGTGCAGGTCCTAAATGAGCTTTTTTCTCTGTTCCCTCACAACAATCCAGATTCTTTTGGGAGTTACCAGTACAATATCCATACCAGGAAGTACTTAATTCATTAAGCTCTTGCTTTTCTTAATCTCAGTGGAGATATTTACTGATAAACAGCTATGTATGCAGCATGTTCATCTCGTTCCTAAATGAGCTTTTATCTCTCTCCCCTCACCACAAATAAGATTCTTCTGAGGAGTTCCCAGTCCATTATCCTTTCCCCTGTGTAATTACCTTAACAAGCTCCAGCTGTTTTTATTCTCAGAAGGTTTACTCCCTGATATACAACTGTCTACCCCCTTCGTAAGTGCAGGTCCTAAATGAGCTTTTTTCTCTGTTCCCTCACCACAATCCAGATTCTTTTGGGGAGTTACCAGTACAGTAACCATACCAGGAAGTACTTAATTTATTAAGCTACTGCTTTTCTTAATCTCAGTGGAGATATTTACTGATAAACAGCTACCTTCGCAGCATGTTCATGTCGTTCCTAAATGAGCTTTTAGCTCTCTCCCCTCACCACAAATCAGATTCTTCTGAGGAGTTCGCAGTACATTATCCTTTCCCCTGTGTAATTACCTTAACAAGCTCCAGCTGTTTTTATTCTCAGAAGGTTTACTCCCTGATATACAGCTGCCTACCCCCTTCGTAAGTGCAGGTCCTATAGGAGCTTTTTTCTCTGTTCCCTCACCACAATCCAGATTCTTTTGGGGAGTTACCAGTACAGTAACCATACCAGGAAGTACTTAATTTATTAAGCTACTGCTTTTCTTAATCTCAGTGGAGATATTTACTGATAAACAGCTACCTACGCAGCATGTTCATGTCGTTCCTAAATGAGCTTTTTTCTCTGTTCCCTCACCACAATCCAGATTCTTTTGGGGAGTTACCAGTACAGTATCCATACCAGGAAGTACTTAATTTATTAAGCTGCTGCTTTTCTTAATCTCAGTGGAGATATTTACGGATAAACAGCTACGTATGCAGCATGTTCATGTCGTTCCTAAATGAGCTTTTATCTCTCTCTCCTCACCACAAATCAGATTCTTCTGAGGAGTTCCCAGTACAATATCCTTTCCCCTGTGTAATTACCTTAACAAGTTCCAGCTGCTTTTATTCTCAGAAGCAATACTCCTTGATATACAGCTGCCTACCCCCTTTGTAAGTGCAGGTCCTAAATGAGCTTTTTTCTCTGTTCCCTCACCACAATCCAGATTCTTTTGGGGAGGTACCAGTACAGTAACCATACCAGGAAGTACTTAATTTATTAAGCTACTGCTTTTCTTAATCTCAGTGGAGATATTTACTGATAAACAGCTACCTACGCAGCATGTTCATGTCGTTCCTAAATGAGCTTCTATCTCTCTCCCCTCACCACAATTCAGATTCTTCTGAGGAGTTCCCAGTACATTATCCTTTCCCCTGTGTAATTACCTTAACAAGCTCCATCTGTTTTTATTCTACGAAGGTTTACTCCCTGATATACAGCTGCCTACCCCCTTCGTAAGTGCAGGTCCTAAATGAGCTTTTTTCTCTGTTCCCTCACCACAATCCAGATTCTTTTGGGGAGTTACCAGTACAGTAACCATACCAGGAAGTACTTAATTTATTAAGCTACTGCTTTTCTTAATCTCAGTGGAGATATTTACTGATAAACAGCTACCTACGCAGCATGTTCATGTCGTTCCTAAATGAGCTTTTATCTCTCTCCCCTCACCACAAATCAGATTCTTCTGAGGAGTTTCCAGTATATTATCCTTTCCCCTGTGTAATTACCTTAACAAGCTCCAGCTGTTTTTATTCTCAGAAGGTTTACTCCCTGATATACAGCTGCCTACCCCCTTCGTAAGTGCAGGTCCTAAATGAGCTTTTTTCTCTGTTCCCTCACCACAAATCAGATTCTTTTGGGGAGTTACAAGTACAGTAACCATACCAGGAAGTACTTAATTTATTAAGCTACTGCTTTTCTTAATCTCAGTGGAGATATTTACTGATAAACAGCTACCTATGCAGCATGTTCATGTAGTTCCTAAATGAGCTTTTTTCTCTGTTCCCTCAGACAATCCAGATTCTTCTGAGGATTTCCCAGTACATTATCCTTTCCCCTGTGTAATTACCTTAACAAGCTCCAGCTGTTTTTATTCTCAGAAGGTATACTCCCTGATATACAGCTGCCTACCCCCTTCGTAAGTGCTGGTCCTAAATGAGCTTTTTTCTCTGTTCCCTCACCACAATCCAGATTCTTTTGGGGAGTTACCAGTACAGTAACCATACCAGGAAGTACTGAATTTATTAAGCTACTGCTTTTCTTAATCTCAGTGGAGATATTTACTGATAAACAGCTACCTACGCAGCAAGTGCATGTCGTGCCTAAATGAGCTTTTATCTCTCTCCCCTCACCACAAATCAGATTCTTCTGAGGAGTTCCCAGTACATTATCCTTTCCCCTGTGTAATTACCTTAACAAGCTCCAGCTGCTTTTATTCTCAGAAGCAATACTCCCTGATATACAGCTGCCTACCCCCTTCGTAAGTGCAGGTCCTAAATGAGCTTTTTTCTCTGTTCCCTCACCACAATCCAGATTCTTTTGGGGAGGTACCAGTACAGTAACCATACCAGGAAGTACTTAATTTATTAAGCTACTGCTTTTCTTAATCTCAGTGGAGATATTTACTGATAAACAGCTACCTACGCAGCATGTTCATGTCGTTCCTAAATGAGCTTTTATCTCTCTCCCCTCACCACAAATCAGATTCTTCTGAGGAGTTTCCAGTACATTATCCTTTCCCCTGTGTAATTACCTTAACAAGCTCCAGCTGTTTTTATTCTCAGAAGGTTTACTCCCTGATATACAGCTGCCTACCCCCTTCGTAAGTGCAGGTCCTAAATGAGCTTTTTTCTCTGGTCCCTCACCACAAATCAGATTCTTTTGGGGAGTTACCAGTACAGTAACCATACCAGGAAGTACTTAATTTATTAAGCTACTGCTTTTCTTAATCTCAGTGGAGATATTTACTGATAAACAGCTACCTATGCAGCATGTTCATGTAGTTCCTAAATGAGCTTTTTTCTCTGTTCCCTCACCACAATCCAGATTCTTTTGGGGAGTTACCAGTACAATATCCATACCAGGAAGTACTTAATTTATTAAGCTACTGCTTTTCTTAATCTCAGTGGAGATATTTACTGATAAACAGCTACCTACGCAGCATGTTCATTTCGTTCCTAAATGAGCTTTTATCTCTCTCCCCTCATCACAAATCAGATTCTTCTGAGGATTTCCCAGTACATTATCCTTTCCCCTGTGTAATTACCTTAACAAGCTCCAGCTGTTTTTATTCTCAGAAGGTATACTCCCTGATATACAGCTGCCTAGCCCCTTCGTAAGTGCAGGTCCTAAATGAGCTTTTATCTCTGTTCCCTCACCACAATCCAGATTCTTTTGGGGAGTTACCAGTACAATATCCATACCAGGAAGTACTTAATTTATTAAGCTCTTGCTTTTCTTAATCTCAGTGGAGATATTTACTGATAAACAGCTATGTATGCAGCATGTTCATCTCGTTCCTAAATGAGCTTTTATCTCTCTCCCCTCACCACAAATCAGATTCTTCTGAGGAGTTCCCAGTACACTATCCTTTCCCCTGTGTAATTACCTTAACAAGCTCCAGCTGTTTTTATTCTCAGAAGGTTTACTCCCTGATATACAACTGCCTACCCCCTTCGTAAGTGCAGGTCCTAAATGAGCTTTTTTCTCTGTTCCCTCACCACAATCCAGATTCTTTTGGGGAGTTACCAGTACAGTAACCATACCAGGAAGTACTTAATTTATTAAGCTACTGCTTTTCTTAATCTCAGTGAAGATATTTACTGATAAACAGCTACCTTCGCAGCATGTTCATGTCGTTCCTAAATGAGCTTTTAGCTCTCTCCCCTCACCACAAATCAGATTCTTCTGAGGAGTTCCCAGTACATTATCCTTTCCCCTTTGTAATTACCTTAACAACTCCAGCTGTTTTTATTCTCAGAAGGTTTACTCCCTGATATACAGCTGCCTACACCCTTCGTAAGTGCAGGTCCTAAATGAGCTTTTTTCTCTGTTCCCTCACCACAATCCAGATTCTTTTGGGGAGTTACCAGTACAGTAACCATACCAGGAAGTACTTAATTTATTAAGCTACTGCTTTTCTTAATCTCAGTGGAGATATTTACTGATAAACAGCTACCTACGCAGCATGTTCATGTCGTTCTTAAATGAGCTTTTTTCTCTGTTCCC
This sequence comes from Perognathus longimembris pacificus, assembly GCF_023159225.1. Lineage (NCBI taxonomy): Eukaryota > Metazoa > Chordata > Mammalia > Rodentia > Heteromyidae > Perognathus > Perognathus longimembris. The sequence goes on along the minus strand of NW_025958880.1, from coordinate 34,821 downwards.
TCACCACAATCCAGATTCTTTTGGGGAGTTACCAGTACAGTATCCATACCAGGAAGTACTTAATTTATTAAGCTGCTCCTTTTCTTAATCTCAGTGGAGATATTTAGGGATAAACAGCTACGTATGCAGCATGTTCATGTCGTTCCTAAATGAGCTTTTATCTCTCTCTCCTCACCACAAATCAGATTCTTCTGAGGAGTTCCCAGTACATTATCCTTTCCCCTGTGTAATTACCTTAACAAGCTCCAGCTGTTTTTATTCTCAGAAGGTTTACTCCCTGATATACAGCTGCCTACCCCCTTCGTAAGTGCAGGTCCTAAATGAGCTTTTTTCTCTGTTCCCTCACCACAATCCAGATTCTTTTGGGGAGTTACCAGTACAGTAACCATACCAGGAAGTAATTAATTTATTAAGCTACTGCTTTTCTTCATCTCAGTGGCGATATTTACTGATAAACAGCCTCCTGCGCAGCATGTTCATGTCGTTCCTAAATGAGTTTTTTCTCTGTTCCCTCACCACAATCCAGATTCTTTTGGGGAGTTACCAGTACAGTATCCATACCAGGAAGTACTTAATTTATTAAGCTGCTGCTTTTCTTAATCTCAGTGGAGATATTTACGGATAAACAGCTACGTATGCAGCATGTTCATGTCGTTCCTAAATGAGCTTTTATCTCTCTCTCCTCACCACAAATCAGATTCTTCTGAGGAGTTCCCAGTACATTATCCTTTCCCCTGTGTAATTACCTTAACAAGATCCAGCTGTTTTTATTCTCAGAAGGTTTACTCCCTGATATACAGCTGCCTACCCCCTTCTTAAGTGCAGGTCCTAAATGAGCTATTTCTCTGTTCCCTCACCACAATCCAGATTCTTTTGGGGAGTTACCAGTACAGTATCCATACCAGGAAGTACTTAATTTATTAAGCTACTGCTTTTCTTAATCTCAGTGGAGATATTTACTGATAAACAGCTACGTACGCAGAATGTTCATGTAGTTCCTAAATGAGCTTTTATCTTTCTCCCCTCACCACAAATCAGATTCTTCTGAGGAGTTCCCAGTACATTATCCTTTCCCCTGTGTAATTACCTTAACAAGCTCCAGCTGTTTTTATTCTCAGAAGTTTTACTCCCTGATATACAGCTGCCTACCCCCTTCGTAAGTGCAGGTCCTAAATGAGCTTTTTTCTCTGTTCCCTCACCACAATCCAGATTCTTTTGGGGAGGTACCAGTACAGTATCCATACCAGGAAGTACTTAATTTATTAAGCTACTGCTTTTCTTAATCTCAGTGGAGATATTTACTGATAAACAGCTACGTACGCAGAATGTTCATGTCGTTCCTAAATGAGCTTTTATCTCTCTCCGCAAACCACAAATCAGATTCTTTTGAGGAGTTCCCAGTACATTAACCTTTCCCATGTAACAAGCTCCAGCTGTTTTTATTCTCAGAAGGTTTACTCCCTCATATACAGCTGCCTACCCCCTTCGTAAGTGCAGGTCCTAAATCAGCTTTTTTCTCTGTTCCCTCACCACAATCCAGATTCTTTTGGGGAGTTACCAGTACAGTAACCATACCAGGAAGTACTTAAATTATTAAGCTACTGCTTTTCTTAATCTCAGTGGAGATATTTACTGATAAACAGTTACCTATTCGGCATGTTCATGTCGTTCCTAAATGAGCTTTTATCTCTCTCCCCTCACCACAAATCAGATTCTTCTGAGGAGTTCCCAGTACATTATCCTTTCCCCTGTGTAATTACCTTAACAAGCTAAAGCTGTTTTTATTCTCAGAATGTTTACTCCCTGATATACAGCTGCCTACCCCCTTCGTAAGTGCAGGTCCTAAATGAGGTTTTTTCTCTGTTCCCTCACCAAAATCCAGATTCTTTTGGGGAGTTACCAGTACAGTAACCATACCAGGAATTACTTAATTTATTAAGCTACTACTTTTCTTAATCTCAGTGGAGATATTTACTGATAAACAGCTACCTACGCAGCATGTTCATGTCGTTCCTAAATGAGCTTTTATCTCTCTCCCCTCACCACAAATCAGATTCTTCTGAGGAGTTCCCAGTACATTATCCTTTCCCCTGTGTAATTACCTTAACAAGCTCCAGCTGTTTTTATTCTCAGAAGGTTTACTCCCTTGTATGCAGCTGCCTACCCCCTTCGTAAGTGAAGGTCCTAAATGAGCTTTTTTCTCTGTTCCCTCACCACAATCCAGATTCTTATGGAGAGTTACAATTACAGTAACCATACCAGGAAATACTTAATTTATTAAGCTACTGCTTTTCTTAATCTCAGTGGAGATATTTACTGATAAACAGCTACGTACGCAGCATGTTCATGTCGTTCCTATATGAGCTTTTATCTCTCTCCCCTCATCACAAATCAGATTCTTCTGAGGAGTTCCCAGTACATTATCCTTTCCCCTGTGTAATTTCCTTAACAAGCTCCAGCTGTTTTTATTCTCAGAAGGTTTACTCCCTGATATACAGCTGCCTACCCCCTTCGTAAGTGCAGGTCCTAAATGAGCTTTTTTCTCTGTTCCCACACCACAATCCAGATTCTTTTGGGGAGTTACCAGTACAGTAACCATACCAGGAAGTACTTAATTTATTAAGCTACTGCTTTTCTTAATCTCAGTGGAGATATTTACTGATAAACAGCTACCTAAGCAGCATGTTCATGTCGTTCCTAAATGAGCTTTTATCTCTCTCCCCTCACCACAAATCAGATTCTTCTGAGGAGTTCCCAGTACATTATCCTTTCCCCTGTGTAATTACCTTATCAAGCTCCAGCTGTTTTTATTCTCAGAAGGTTTACTGCCTGATATACAGCTGCCTACCCCCTTCGTAAGTGCAGGTCCTAAATGAGCTTTTTTCTCTGTTCCCTCACCACAATCCAGATTCTTTTGGGGAGTTACCAGTACAGTAACCATACCAGGAAGTACTTAATTTATGAAGCAACTGCTTTTCTTAATCTCAGTGGAGATATTTACTGATAAACAGCAATCTACGCAGCATGTTCATGTCGTTCCTAAATGAGCTTATATCTCTCTCCCCTCACCACAAATCAGATTCTTCTGAGGAGTTCCCAGTACATTATCCTTTCCCCTGTGTAATTACCTTAACAAGCTCCAGCTGTTTTTATTCTCAGAAGGTTTACACCCTCATATACTGCTGCCTACCCCCTTCGTAAGTGCAGGTCCTAAATGAGATTTTTTCTCTGTTCCCTCACCATAATCCAGATTCTTTTGGGGAGTTACCAGTACATTAACCATACCAGGAAGTACTTAATTTATTAAGCTACTGCTTTCCTTAATCTCAGAGGAGATATTTACTGATAAACAGCTACCTACGCAGCATGTTCATGTCGTTCCTAAATGAGCTTTTATCTCTCTCCCCTCACCACAAATCAGATTCTGCTGAGGAGTTCCCAGTACATTATCCTTTCCCCTGTGTAATTACCTTAACAAGCTCCAGCTGTTTTTATTCTCAGAAGGTTTACTCCCTGATATACAGCTGCCTACCCCCTACGTAAGTGCAGGTCCTAAATGAGATTTTTTCTCTGTTCCCTAACCACATTCCAGATTCTATTGGGGAGTTACCAGTACAGTAACCATACCAGGAAGTACGTAATTTATTAAGCTACTGCTTTTCTTAATCTCAGTGGAGATATTTACTGATAAACAGCTATCTACGCAGCATGTTCATGTCGTTCCTAAATGAGCGTTTATCTCTCTCCCCTCACCACAAATCAGATTCTTCTGAGGAGTTCCCAGTACATTATCCTTTCCCCTGTGTAATTACCTTAACAAGCTCCAGCTGTTTTTATTCTCAGAAGCTTTACTCCCTCATATACAGCTGCCTACCCCCTTCGTAAGTGCAGGTCCTAAATGAGCTTTTTTCTCTGTTCCCTCACCACAATCCAGATTCTTTTGGGGAGTTACCAGTAGAGTAACCATACCTGGAAATACTTAATTTATTAAGCTACTGCTTTTCTTAATCTCAGTGGAGATATTTACGGATAAACAGCTACGTATGCAGCATGTTCATGTCGTTCCTAAATGAGCTTTTATCTCTCTCTCCTCACCACAAATCAGATTCTTCTGAGGAGTTCCCAGTACATTATCCTTTCCCCTGTGTAATTACCTTAACAAGATCCAGCTGTTTTTATTCTCAGAAGGTTTACTCCCTGATATACAGCTGCCTACCCCCTTCTTAAGTGCAGGTCCTAAATGAGCTATTTCTCTGTTCCCTCACCACAATCCAGATTCTTTTGGGGAGTTACCAGTACAGTATCCATACCAGGAAGTACTTAATTTATTAAGCTACTGCTTTTCTTAATCTCAGTGGAGATATTTACTGATAAACAGCTACGTACGCAGAATGTTCATGTAGTTCCTAAATGAGCTTTTATCTTTCTCCCCTCACCACAAATCAGATTCTTCTGAGGAGTTCCCAGTACATTATCCTTTCCCCTGTGTAATTACCTTAACAAGCTCCAGCTGTTTTTATTCTCAGAAGTTTTACTCCCTGATATACAGCTGCCTACCCCCTTCGTAAGTGCAGGTCCTAAATGAGCTTTTTTCTCTGTTCCCTCACCACAATCCAGATTCTTTTGGGGAGGTACCAGTACAGTATCCATACCAGGAAGTACTTAATTTATTAAGCTACTGCTTTTCTTAATCTCAGTGGAGATATTTACTGATAAACAGCTACGTACGCAGAATGTTCATGTCGTTCCTAAATGAGCTTTTATCTCTCTCCGCAAACCACAAATCAGATTCTTTTGAGGAGTTCCCAGTATATTAACCTTTCCCATGTAACAAGCTCCAGCTGTTTTTATTCTCAGAAGGTTTACTCCCTCATATACAGCTGCCTACCCCCTTCGTAAGTGCAGGTCCTAAATCAGCTTTTTTCTCTGTTCCCTCACCACAATCCAGATTCTTTTGGGGAGTTACCAGTACAGTAACCATACCAGGAAGTACTTAAATTATTAAGCTACTGCTTTTCTTAATGTCAGTGGAGATATTTACTGATAAACAGTTACCTATTCGGCATGTTCATGTCGTTCCTAAATGAGCTTTTATCTCTCTCCCCTCACCACAAATCAGATTCTTCTGAGGAGTTCCCAGTACATTATCCTTTCCCCTGTGTAATTACCTTAACAAGCTAAAGCTGTTTTTATTCTCAGAATGTTTACTCCCTGATATACAGCTGCCTACCCCCTTCGTAAGTGCAGGTCCTAAATGAGGTTTTTTCTCTGTTCCCTCACCAAAATCCAGATTCTTTTGGGGAGTTACCAGTACAGTAACCATACCAGGAAGTACTTAATTTATTAAGCTACTGCTTTTCTTAATCTCAGTGTAGATATTTACTGATAAACAGCTACCTACGCAGCATGTTCATGTCGTTCCTAAATGAGCTTTTATCTCTCTCCCCTCACCACAAATCAGATTCTTCTGAGGAGTTCCCAGTACATTATCCTTTCCCCTGTGTAATTACCTTAACAAGCTCCAGCTGTTTTTATTCTCAGAAGGTTTACTCCCTGATATACAGCTGCCTACCCACTTCGTAAGTGCAGGTCCTAAATGAGCTTTTTTCTCTGTTCCCTCACCACAATCCAGATTCTTTTGGGGAGTTACCAGTACAGTAACCATACCAGAATGTACTTAATTTATTAAGCTACTGCTTTTCTTAATCTCAGTGTAGATATTTACTGATAAACAGCTACCTACGCAGCATGTTCATGTCGTTCCTAAATGAGCTTTTATCTCTCTCCCCTCACCACAAATCAGATTCTTCTGAGGAGTTCCCAGTACATTATCCTTTCCCCTGTGTAATTACCTTAACAAGCTCCAGCTGTTTTTATTCTCAGAATGTTTACTCCCTGATATACAGCTGCCTACCCCATTCGTAAGTGCAGGTCCTAAATGAGCTTTATTCTCTGTTCCCTCACCAGAATCCAGATGCTATTGGGGAGTTACCAGTACAGTAACCATACCAGGATTACTTAATTTATTAAGCTACTGCTTTTCTTAATCTCAGTGGAGATATTTACTGATAAACAGCTACCTACGCAGCATGTTCATGTCGTTCCTAAATGAGCTTTTATCTCTCTCCCCTCACCACAAATCAGATTCTTCTGAGGAGTTCCCAGTACATTATCCTTTCCCCTCTGTAATTACCTTACCCACCTGCAGATGTTTTTATTCTCAGAAGCGATACTCCCTGATATACAGCTGCCTACACCCTTCGTATTTGCAGGTCCTAAATGAGCTTTTTTCTCTGTTCCCTCACCACAATCCAGATTCTTTTGGGGAGTTACCAGTACAGTAACCATACCAGGAAGTACTTAATTTATTAAGCTACTGCTTTTCTTAATCTCAGTGGAGATATTTACTGATAAACCGCTACCTACGCAGCATGTTCATGTCGTTCCTAAATGAGCTTTTATCTCTCTCCCCTCACCACAAATCAGATTCTTCTGAGGAGTTCCCAGTACATTATCCTTTCCCCTGTGTATTTACCTTAACAAGCTCCAGCTGTTTTTATTCTCAGAAGGTTTACTCCCTGATATACAGCTGCCTACCCACTTCGTAAGTGCAGGTCCAAAATGAGCTTTTTTCTCTGTTCCCTCACCACAATCCAGATTCTTTTGGGGAGTTACCAGTACAGTAACCATACCAGAAAGTACTTAATTTATTAAGCTACTGCTTTTCTTAATCTCAGTGTAGATATTTACTGATAAACAGCTACCTACGCAGCATGTTCATGTCGTTCCTAAATGAGCTTTTATCTCTCTCCCCTCCTCACAAATCAGATTCTTCTGAGGAGTTCCCAGTACATTATCCTTTCCCCTGTGTAATTACCTTAAAAAGCTCCAGTTGTTTGTATTCTCAAAAGTTTTACTCCCTGATATACAACTGCCTAACACCTTCGTAAGTGCAGGTCCTAAATGAGCTTTTTTCTCAGTTCCCTCACCACAATCCAGATCATTTTGGGAGTTACAGTACAGTAACCATACCAGGAAGTACTTAATTTATTAAGCTACTGCTTTTCTAATCTCAGTGGAGATATTTACTGATAAACAGCTACCTACGCAGCATGTTCATGTCGTTCCTAAATGAGCTTTTATCTCTCTCCCGTCACCAAAGATCAGATTCTTCTGAGGAGTTCCCAGTACATTATCCTTTCCCCTGTGTAATTACCTTAACAAGCTCCAGCTGTTTTTATTCTCAGAATGTTTACTCCCTGATATACAGCTGCCTACCCCCTTCGTAAGTGCAGGTCCTAAATGAGCTTTTTTCTCTGTTCCCTCACCACAATCCAGATGCTATTGGGGAGTTACCAGTACAGTAACCATACCAGGATTACTTAATTTATTAAGCTACTGCTTTTCTTAATCTCAGTGGAGATATTTACTGATAAACAGCTACCTACGCAGCATGTTCATGTCGTTCCTAAATGAGCTTTTATCTCTCTCACCTCACCACAAATCAGATTCTTCTGAGGAGTTCCCAGTACATTATCCTTTCCCCTCTGTAATTACCTTACCCACCTGCAGATGTTTTTATTCTCAGAAGCGATACTCCCTGATATACAGCTGCCTACACCCTTCGTATTTGCAGGTCCTAAATGAGCTTTTTTCTCTGTTCCCTCACCACAATCCAGATTCTTTTGGGGAGTTACCAGTACAGTAACCATACCAGGAAGTACTTAATTTATTAAGCTACTGCTTTTCTTAATCTCAGTGGAGATATTTACTGATAAACCGCTACCTACGCAGCATGTTCATGTCGTTCCTAAATGAGCTTTTATCTCTCTCCCCTCACCACAAATCAGATTCTTCTGAGGAGTTCCCAGTACATTATCCTTTCCCCTGTGTATTTACCTTAACAAGCTCCAGCTGTTTTTATTCTCAGAAGGTTTACTCCCTGATATACAGCTGCCTACCCACTTCGTAAGTGCAGGTCCAAAATGAGCTTTTTTCTCTGTTCCCTCACCACAATCCAGATTCTTTTGGGGAGTTACCAGTACAGTAACCATACCAGAAAGTACTTAATTTATTAAGCTACTGCTTTTCTTAATCTCAGTGTAGATATTTACTGATAAACAGCTACCTACGCAGCATGTTCATGTCGTTCCTAAATGAGCTTTTATCTCTCTCCCCTCCTCACAAATCAGATTCTTCTGAGGAGTTCCCAGTACATTATCCTTTCCCCTGTGTAATTACCTTAAAAAGCTCCAGTTGTTTGTATTCTCAAAAGTTTTACTCCCTGATATACAACTGCCTAACACCTTCGTAAGTGCAGGTCCTAAATGAGCTTTTTTCTCAGTTCCCTCACCACAATCCAGATCATTTTGGGAGTTACAGTACAGTAACCATACCAGGAAGTACTTAATTTATTAAGCTACTGCTTTTCTAATCTCAGTGGAGATATTTACTGATAAACAGCTACCTACGCAGCATGTTCATGTCGTTCCTAAATGAGCTTTTATCTCTCTCCCGTCACCAAAGATCAGATTCTTCTGAGGAGTTCCCAGTACATTATCCTTTCCCCTGTGTAATTACCTTAACAAGCTCCAGCTGTTTTTATTCTCAGAATGTTTACTCCCTGATATACAGCTGCCTACCCCCTTCGTAAGTGCAGGTCCTAAATGAGCTTTTTTCTCTGTTCCCTCACCACAATCCAGATGCTATTGGGGAGTTACCAGTACAGTAACCATACCAGGATTACTTAATTTATTAAGCTACTGCTTTTCTTAATCTCAGTGGAGATATTTACTGATAAACAGCTACCTACGCAGCATGTTCATGTCGTTCCTAAATGAGCTTTTATCTCTCTCACCTCACCACAAATCAGATTCTTCTGAGGAGTTCCCAGTACATTATCCTTTCCCCTCTGTAATTACCTTACCCACCTGCAGATGTTTTTATTCTCAGAAGCGATACTCCCTGATATACAGCTGCCTACACCCTTCGTATTTGCAGGTCCTAAATGAGCTTTTTTCTCTGTTCCCTCACCACAATCCAGATTCTTTTGGGGAGTTACCAGTACAGTAACCATACCAGGAAGTACTTAATTTATTAAGCTACTGCTTTTCTTAATCTCAGTGGAGATATTTACTGATAAACAGCTACCTACGCAGCATGTTCATGTCGTTCCTAAATGAGCTTTTATCTCTCTCCCCTCACCACAAAGCAGATTCTTCTGAGGAGTTCCCAGTACATTATCCTTTCCCCTGTGTAATTACCTTAACAAGCTCCAGCTGTTTTTATTCTCAGAAGGTTTACTCCCTGATATACAGCTGCCTACCCCCTTTGTAAGTGCAGGTCCTAAATGAGCTTTTTTCTCTGTTCCCTCACCACAATCCAGATTCTTTTGGGGAGTTACCAGTACAGTATCCATACCAGGAAGTACTTAATTTATTAAGCGACTGCTTTTCTTAATCTCAGTGGAGATATTTACTGATAAACAGCTACCTACGCTGCATGTTCATGTCGTTCATAAATGAGCTTTTATCTCTCTCCCCTCACCACAAATCAGATTCTTCTGAGGAGTTCCCAGTACATTATCCTTTCCCCTGTGTAATTACCTTAACAAGCTCCAGCTGTTTTTATTCTCAGAAGGTTTACTCCCTGATATACAGCTGCCTACCCTCTTCGTAAGTGCAGGTCCTAAATGAGCTTTTTTCTCTGTTCCCTCACCACAATCCAGATTATTTTGGGGAGTTACCAGTACAGTAACCATACCAGGAAGTACTTAATTTATTAAGCTACTGCTTTTCTTAATCTCAGTGGAGATATTTACTGATAAACAGCTACCTACGCAGCATGTTCATGTCGTTCCTAAATGAGCTTTTATCTCTCTCCCCTCACCACAAATCAGATTCTTCTGAGGAGTTCCCAGTACATTATCCTTTCCCCTGTGTAATTACCTTAACAACCTCCAGCTGTTCTTATTCTCAGAAGGTTTACTCCCTGATATACCGTTGCCTACCCCCTTCGTAAGTGCAGGTCCTAAATGAGCTTTTTACTCTTTTCCCTCACCACAATCCAGATTCTTTTGGGGAGTTACCAGTACAGTAACCATACCAAGAAATACTTAATTTATTAAGCTACTGCTTTTCTTAATCTCAGTGGAGATATTTACTGATAAACAGCTACCTATGCAGCAAGTTCATGTCGTTCCTAAATGAGCTTTTATCTCTCTCCCCTCACCACAAATCAGATTCTTCTGAGGAGTTCCCAGTACATTATCCTTTCCCCTGTGTAATTACCTTAACAAGTTCCAGCTCTTTTTATTCTCAGAAGGTTTACTCCCTGATACACAGCTACCTACCCCCTTCGTAAGTGCAGGTCCTAAATGAGCTTTTTTCTCTGTTCCCTCACCACAATCCAGATTCTTTTGGGGAGTTACCAGTACACTAACCATACCAGCAAGTACTTAATTTATTAAGCTACTGCTTTTCGTAATCTCTGTGGAGATATTTACTGATAAACAGCTAACTACGCAGCATGTTCATGTCGTTCCTAAATGAGCTTATATCTCTCTCGCCTCCTCACAAATAAAGATTCTTCTGAGCAGTTCCCAGTACATTATCCTTTCCCCTGTGTAATTACCTTAACAAGCTCCAGCTGTTTTTATTCTCAGAAGGTTTACTCCCTGATATACAGCTGCCTACCCCCTTTGTAAGTGCAGGTCCTAAATGAGCTTTTTTCTGTGTTCCCTCACCACAATCCAGATTCTTTTGGGGAGTTACCTGTACAGTATCCATACCAGGAAGTACTTAATTTATTAAGCGACTGCTTTTCTTAATCTCAGTGGAGATATTTACTGATAAACAGCTACATACGCTGCATGTTCATGTCGTTCCTAAATGAGCTTTTATCTCTCTCCCCTCACCACAAATAAGATTCTTCTGAGGAGTTCCCAGTACATTATCCTTTCCGCTGTGTAATTACCTTAACAAGCTCCAGCTGTTTTTATTCTCAGAAGGTTTACTCCCTGATATACAGCTGCCTACCCCCTTCGTAAGTACAGGTCCTAAATGAGCTTTTTTCTCTGTTCCCTCACCACGACCCAGTTTCTTTTGGGGAGTTACCAGTACAGTAACCATACCAGGAAGTACTTAATTTATTAAGCTACTACTTTTCTTAATCTCAGTGGAGATATTTACTGATAAACAGCTACCTACGCAGCATGTTCATGTCGTTCCTAAATGAGCTTTTATCTCTCTCCCCTCACCACAAATCAGATTCTTCTGAGCAGTTCCCAGTACATTATCCTTTCCCCTGTGTAATTACCTTAAAAAGCTCCAGCTGTTTTTATTCTCAAAAGGTTTACTCCCTGATATACAACTGCCTAACCCCTTCGTAAGTGCAGGTCCTAAATGAGCTTTTTTCTCTGTTCCCTCACCACAATCCAGATTCTTTTGGGGAGTTACAGTACAGTATCCATACCAGGAAGTACTTAATTTATTAAGCTAATGCTTGTCTTAATCTCAGTGGAGATATTTACTGATAAACAGCTACCTACGCAGCATGTTCATGTCGTTCCTAAATGAGCTTTTATCTCTCTCCGCTCACCACAAATCAGATTCTTCTGAGGAGTTCCCAGTACATTATCCTTTCCCCTGTGTAATTACCTTAACAAGCTCCAGCTGTTTTTATTCTCAGAAGGTTTACTCCCAGATATACAGCTGCCTACCCACTTCGTAAGTGCAGGTCCTAAATGAGCTTTTGTCTCCTTTCCCTCACCACAATCCAGATTCTTTTGGGGAGTTACCAGTACAGTATCCATACCAGGAAGTACTTAATTTATTAAGCTAATGCTTTTCTTAATCTCAGTGTAGATATTTACTGATAAACAGCTACCTAAGCAGCATGTTCATGTCGTTCCTAAATGAGCTTTTATCTCTCTCCCCTCACCACAATTCAGATTCTTCTGAGGAGTTCCCAGTACATTATCCTTTCCCCTGTGTAATTACCTTAACAAGCTCCAGCTCTTTTTATCCTCAGAAGGTTTACTCCCTGATATACAGCTGCCTACCCCCTTCGTAAGTGCAGGTCCTAAATGAGCTTTTATCTCTCTCCCCTCACCGCAAATCAGATTTTTCTGAGGAGTCCCCAGTACATTATCCTTTCCCCTGTCTAATTACCTTAACAAGCTCCAGCTGTTTTTATTCTCTCCCTGATATACAGCTGCCTACCACCTTCGTAAGTGCAGGTCCTAAATGAGCTTATTTCTCTGTTCCCTCACCACAATCCAGATTCTTTTGGGGAGTTACCAGTACAGTAACCATACCAGGAAGTACTTAATTTATTAAGCTACTGCTTTTCTTAATCTCAGTGGAGATATTTACTGATAAACAGCTACCTATGCAGCATGTTCATATCGTTAATAAATGAGCTTTTTTCTCTGTTCCCTCACCACAATCCAGATTCTTTTGGGGAGTTATCAGTACAATATCCATACCAGGAAGTACTTAATTTATTAAGCTACTGCTTTTCTTAATCTCAGTGGAGATATTTACTGATAAACAGCTACGTATGCAGCATGTTCATGTCGTTCCTAAATGAGCTTTTATCTCTCTCCCCTCACCACAAATCAGATTCTTCTGAGGAGTTCCCAGTACATTATCCTTTCCCCTGTGTAATTACCTTAACAAGCTCCAGCTGTTTTTATTCTCAGAAGCGATACTCCCTGATATACAGCTGCCTACCCCTTCGTAAGTGCAGGTCCTAAATGAGCTTTTTTCTCTGTTCCCTCACCACAATCCAGATTCTTTTGGGGAGTTACCAGTACAGTAACCATACCAGGAAGTACTTAATTCATTAAGCTACTGCTTTTCTTAATCTCAGTGGAGATATTTACTGATAAACAGCTACCTACGCAGCATGTTCATGTCGTTCCTAAATGAGCTTCTTTCACTCTCCCCTCACCACAAATCAGATTCTTCTGAGGAGTTCCCAGTACATTATCCTTTCCCCTGTGTAATTACCTTAACAAGCTCCAGCTGTTTTTATTATCAGAAGGTTTACTCCCTGATATACAGCTGCCTACCCCCTTCGTAAGTGCAGGTCCTAAATGAGCTTTTTTCTCTGTTCCCTCACCACAATCCAGATTCTTTGGGGGAGTTACCAATACAGTAACCATACCAGGAGGTACTTAATTTATTAAGCTACTGCGGTTCTTAATCTCAGTGGAGATATTTACTGATAAACAGCTACCTAGGCAGCATGTTCATGTCGTTCCAAAAGGAGCTTTTATCTCTCTCCCCTCACAACAAATCAGATTCTTTTGAGGAGTTCCCAGTACATTATCCTTTCCCCTGTGTAATTACCTTAACAAGCTCCAGCTGTTTTTATTCTCAGAAGGTTTAATCCCTGATAAACAGCTGCCTAACCCCTTCGTAAGTGAAGGTCCTAAATGAGCTTTTTTCTCTGTTCCCTCACCACAATCCAGATTCTTTGGGGAGTTACCAGTACAGTAACCATACCAGGAAGTACTTAATTTATTAAGCTACTGCCTTTCTTAATCTCAGTGGAGATATTTACTGATAAACAGCTACCTACGCAGCATGTTCATGTCGTTCCTAAATGAGCTTTTATCTCTCTCCCCTCACGACAAATCAGATTCTTCTGAGGAGTTCCCAGTACAGTATCCTTTCCCCTGTGTAATTACCTTAACAAGCTCCAGCTGTTTTTAAACTCAGAAGGTTTGCTCCCTCATATACAGCTGCCTACCCCCTTCCTAAGTGCAGGTCCTAAATGAGCTTTTTTCTCTGTTCCCTCACCACAATTGAGATTCTTTTGGGGGGTTACCAGTACAGTAACCATACCAGGAAGTACTTAATTTATTAAGCTACTGCTTTTCTTAATCTCAGTGGAGATATTTACTGATAAACAGCTACCTACGCAGAATGTTCATGTCGTTCCTAAATGAGCTTTTATCTCTCTCCCCTCACCACAAATCAGATTCTTCTGAGGAGTTCCCAGTACATTATCCTTTCCCCTTTGTAATTACCTTAACAAGCTCCAGCTGTTTTTATTCTCAGAAGGTTTACTCCCTGATATACAGCTGCCTACCCCCTTCGTAAGTGCAGGTCCTAAATGAGCTTTTTTCTCTGTTCCCTCACCACAATCCAGATTCTTTTGGGGAGTTACCAGTACAGTAACCATACCAGGAAGTACTTAATTTATTAAGCTACTGCTTTTCTTAATCTCAGTGGAGATATTTACTGATAAACAGCTACCTACGCAGCATTTTCATGTCGTTCCTAAATGAGCTTTTATCTCTCTCCCGTCACCACAAATCAGATTCTTCTGAGGAGTTCCCAGTACATTATCCTTTCCCCTATGTAATTACCTTAACAAGCTCCAGCTTTTTTTATTCTCAAAATGTTTACTCCCTGATATACAGCTGCCTACCCCCTTCGTAAGTGCAGGTCCTAAATGAGCTTTTTTCTCTGTTCCCTCACAAAAATCCGGATTCTTTGGGGAGTTGCCAGTACAGTAACCATACCAGGAAGTACTTAATTTATTAAGCTACTGCTTTTCTTAATCTCAGTGGAGATATTTACTGATAAACAGCTACCTATGCAGCATGTTCATATCATTCCTAAATGAGCTTTTTTCTCTGTTCCCTCACCACAATCCAGATTCTTTTGGGGAGTTATCAGTACAATATCCATACCAGGAAGTATTTAATTTATTAAGCTACTGCTTTTCTTAATCTCAGTGGAGATATTTACTGATAAACAGCTACGTATGCAGCATGTTCATGTCGTTCCTAAATGAGCTTTTATCTCTCTCCCCTCACCACAAATCAGATTCTTCTGAGGAGTTCCCAGTACATTATCCTTTCCCCTGTGTAATTACCTTAACAAGCTCCAGCTGTTTTTATTCTCAGAAGCGATACTCCCTGATATACAGCTGCCTACCCCTTCGTAAGTGCAGGTCCTAAATGAGCTTTTTTCTCTGTTCCCTCACCACAATCCAGATTCTTTTGCGGAGTTACCAGTACAGTAACCATACCAGGAAGTACTTAATTCATTAAGCTACTGCTTTTCTTAATCTCAGTGGAGATATTTACTGATAAACAGCTACCTAGGCAGCATGTTCATGTCGTTCCAAAAGGAGCTTTTATCTCTCTCCCCTCACAACAAATCAGATTCTTCTGAGGAGTTCCCAGTACACTATCCTTTCCCCTGTGTAATTACCTTAACAAGCTCCAGCTGTTTTTAAACTCAGAAGGTTTGCTCCCTGATATACAGCTGCCTACCCCCTTCGTAAGTGCAGGTCCTAAATGAGCTTTTTTCTCTGTTCCCTCACCACAATTGAGATTCTTTTGGGGAGTTACCAGTACAGTAACCATACCAGGAAGTACTTAATTTATTAAGCTACTGCTTTTCTTAATCTCAGTGGAGATATTTACTGATAAACAGCTACCTACGCAGAATGTTCATGTCGTTCCTAAATGAGCTTTTATCTCTCTCGCCTCACCACAAATCAGATTCTTCTGAGGAGTTCCCAGTACATTATCCTTTCCCCTGTGTAATTACCTTAACAAGCTCCAGCTGTTTTTATTCTCAGAAGGTTTACTCCCTGATATACAGCTGCCTACCCCCTTCGTAAGTGCAGGTCCTAAATGAGCTTTTTTCTCTGTTCCCTCACCACAATCCAGATTCTTCTGGGGAGTTACCAGTACAGTAACCATACCAGGAAGTACTTAATTTATTAACCTACTGCTTTTCTTAATCTCAGTGGAGATATTTACTGATAAACAGCTACCTACGCAGCATGTTCATGTCGTTCCTAAATGAGCTTTTTTCTCTGTTCCCTCACCACAGTCCAGATTCTTTTGGGAAGTTACCAGTACAGTATCCATCCCAGGAAGTACTCAATTTATTAAGCTACTGCTTTTCTTAATCTCAGTGGAGATATTTAGTGATAAACAGCTACCTACGCAGCATGTTCATGTCGTTCCTAAATGAGCTTTTATCTCTCTCCCCTCACCACAAATCAGATACTTCTGAGGAGTTCCCAGTACATTATCCTTTCCCCTGTGTAATTACCTTAACAAGCTCCAGCTGTTTTTATTATCAGAAGCGATACTCCCTGATATACAGCTGCCTACCCCCTTCGTAAGTGCAGGTCATAAATGACCTTTTTTCTCTGTTCCCTCACCACAATCCAGATTCTTTTGGGGAGTTATCAGTACAATATCCATACCAGGAAGTACTTAATTTATTAAGCTACTGCTTTTCTTAATCTCAGTGGAGATATTTACTGATAAACAGCTACGTATGCAGCATGTTCATGTCGTTCTTAAAAGAGCTTTTTTCTCTCTCCCCTCACCACAAATCAGATTCTTCTGAGGAGTTCCCAGTACATTATCCTTTCCCCTGTGTAATTACCTTAACAAGCTCCAGCTGTTTTTATTCTCAGAAGCGATACTCCCTGATATACAGCTGCCTACCCCCTTCGTAAGTGCAGGTCCTAAATGAGCTTTTTTCTCTGTTCCCTCACCACAATCCAGATTCTTTTGGGGAGTTACCAGTACAGTAACCATACCAGGAAGTACTTAATTCATTAAGCTACTGCTTTTCTTAATCTCAGTGGAGATATTTACTGATAAACAGCTACCTACGCAGCATGTTCAGGTCGTTCCTAAATGAGCTTCTTTCACTCTCCCCTCACCACAAATCAGATTCTTCTGAGGAGTTCCCAGTACATTATCCTTTCCCCTGTGTAATTACCTTAACAAGCTCCAGCTGTTTTTATTCTCAGAAGGTTTACTCCCTGATATACTGCGGCCTACCCCCTCGTACTTGCAGTTCCTAAATGAGCTTTTTTCTCTGTTCCCTCACCACAATCCAGATTCTTTTGGGGAGTTACCAATACAGTAACCATACCAGGAGGTACTTAATTTATTAAGCTACTGCTGTTCTTACTCTCTGTGGAGATATTTCCTGATAAACAGCTACCTACGCAGCATGTTTATGTCGTTCCTAAATGAGCTTTTATCTCTCTCCCCTCACCACAAATCAGATTCTTCTGAGGAGTTCCCAGTAAATTATCCTTTCCCCTGTGTAATTACCTTAACAAGCTCCAGCTGTTTTTACTCTCAGAAGGTTTACTCCCTGATGTACAGCTGCCTACCCCCTTCGTAAGTGCAGGTCTTAAATGTGCTTTTTTCTCTGTTCCCTCACCACAATCCAGATTCTTTTGGGGAGTTACCAGTACAGTAACCATACCAGGAAGTATTTAATTTATTAAGCTACTGCTTTTCTTAATCTCAGTGGAGATATTTACTGATAAAGAGCTACCTACGCAGCATGTTCATGTCGTTCCTAAATGAGCTTTTATCTCTCTCCCTTCACCGCAAATCAGATTCTTCTGAGGAGTTCCCAGTACAGTATCCTTTCCCCTGTGTAAATACCTTAACAAGCTCCAGCTGTTTTTAAACTCAGAAGGTTTGCTCCCTGATATACAGCTGCCCACCCCCTTCGTAAGTGCAGGTCCTAAATGAGCTTTTTTCTCTGTTCCCTCACCACAATCCAGATTCTTTTGGGGAGTTACCAGTACAGTAACCATACCAGGAAGTACTTAATTTATTAAGCTACTGCTTTTCTTAATCTCAGTGGAGATATTTAGTGATAAACAGCTACCTACGCAGCATGTTCATGTCGTTCCTAAATGAGCTTTTATCTCTCTCCCCTCACCACAAATCAGATTCTTCTGAGGAGTTCCCAGTACATTATCCTTTCCCCTGTGTAATTACCTTAACAAGCTCCAGCTGTTTTTATTCTCAGAAGGTTTACTCCCTGATATACAGCTGCCTACCCCCTTCGTAAGTGCATGTCCTAAATGAGCTTTTTTCTCTGTTCCCTCACCACAATCCAGATTCTTTTGGGGAGTTACCAGTACAGTATCCATACCAGGAAGTACTTAATTTATTAAGCTACTGCTTTTCTTAATCTCAGTGGAGATATTTACTGATAAACAGCTACCTACGCAGCATGTTCATGTCGTTCCTAAATGAGCTTTTTTCTCTGTCCCCTCACCACAGTCCAGATTCTTTTGGGAAGTTACCAGTACAGTATCCATCCCTGGAAGTACTCAATTTATTAAGCTACTGCTTTTCTTAATCTCAGTGGAGATATTTACTGATAAACAGCTACCTACGCAGCATGTTCATGTCGTTCCTAAATGAGCTTTTATCTCTCTCCCCTCACCACAAATCAGATTCTTCTGAGGAGTTCCCAGTACATTATCCTTTGCCCTGTGTAATTACCTTAACAAGCTCCAGCTGTTTTTATTATCAGAAGCGATACTCCCTGATATACAGCTGCCTACCCCCTTCGTAAGTGCAGGTCATAAATGAGCTTTTTTCTCTGTTCCGTCACCACAATCCAGATTGTTTTGGGGAGTTACCAGTACAGTAACCATACCAGGAATTACTTAATTTATTAAGCTTCTGCTTTTCTTAATCTCAGTGGAGATATTTACTGATAAACAGCTACCTACGCACCATGTTCATGTCTTTCCTAAATGAGCTTTTATATCTCTCCCCTCATCACAAATCAGATTCTTCTGAGGAGTTCCCAGTACATTATCCTTTCCCCTGTGTAATTACCTTAACAAGCTCCAGCTGTTTTTATTCTCAGAAGGTTTACTCCCTGATATACAGCTGCCTACCCCCTTCGTAAGTGCAGGTCCTAAATGAGCTTTTTTCTCTGTTCCCTCACAACAATCCAGATTCTTTTGGGGAGTTACCAGTACAGTAACTATACCAGGAAGTACTTAATTTATTAAGCTACTGATTTTCTTAATCTCAGTGGATTTATTTACTGATAAACAGCTACCTACGCAGCATGTTCATGTCGTTCCTGAATGAGCTTTTATCTCTCTCCCCTCACCACAAATCAGATTCTTCTGCGGAGTTCCCAGTACATTATCCTTTCCCCTGTGTAATTACCTTAACAAGCTCCAGCTGTTTTTATTCTCAGAAGGTTTACTCCCTGATATACAGCTGCCTACCCCCTTGGTAAGTGCAGGTCCTAAACGAGCTTTTTTCTCTGTTCCCTCAGCACAATCCAGATTCTTTTGCGGAGTTACCAGTACAGTAACCATACCAGGAAGTACTTAATTTATTAAGCTACTGCTTTTCTTAATGTCAGTGGAGATATTTCCTGATAAACAGCTACCTACGCAGCATGTTCATGTCGTTCCTAAATGAGCTTTTTTCTCTGTTCCCTCACCACAATCCAGATTCTTTTGGGGAGTTACCAGTACAGTATCCATACCAGGAAGTACTTAATTTATTAAGCTACTGCTTTTCTTAATCTCAGTGGAGATATTTACTGATAAACAGCTACCTACGCAGCATGTGCATTTCGTTCCTAAATGAGCTTTTATCTCTCTCCCCTCACCACAAATCAGATTCTTCTGAGGAGTTCCCAGTACATTATCCTTTCCCCTGTGTAATTACCTTAACAAGCTCCAGCTGTTTTTATTCTCAGAAGCGATACTCCCTGATATACAGCTGCCTACCCCCTTCGTAATTGAAGGTCCTAAATGAGCTTTTTTCTCTGTTCCCTCACCACAATCCAGATACTTTTGGGGAGTTACCAGTACAGTAACCATACCAGGAAGTACTTAATTTATTAAGCTATTGCTTTTCTTAATCTCAGTGGAGATATTTACTGATAAAGAGCTACCTACGCAGCATGTTCATGTCGTTCCTAAATGAGCTTTTATCTCTCTCCCGTCACCACAAATCAGATTCTTCTGATTAGTTCCCAGTACATTATCCTTTCCCCTATGTAATTACCTTAACAAGCTCCAGCTTTTTTTATTCTCAAAAGATTTACTTCCTGATATACAGCTGCCTACCCCCTTCGTAAGTGCAGGTCCTAAATGAGCTTTTTTCTCTGTTCCCTCAAAAAAATCCGGATTCTTTGGGGAGTTACCAGTACAGTAACCATACCAGGAAGTACTTAATTTATTAAGCTACTGCTTTTCTTAATCTCAGTGGAGATATTTACTGATAAACAGCTACCTATGCAGCATGTTCATATCGTTCCTAAATGAGCTTTTTTCTCTGTTCCCTCACCACAATCCAGATTCTTTTGGGGAGTTATCAGTACAATATCCATACCAGGAAGTACTTAATTTATTAAGCTACTGCTTTTCTTAATCTCAGTGGAGATATTTACTGATAAACAGCTACGTATGCAGCATGTTCATGTCGTTCCAAAATGAGCTTTTATCTCTCTCCCCTCACCACAAATCAGATTCTTCTGAGGAGTTCCCAGTACATTATCCTTTCCCCTGTGTAATTACCTTAACAAGATCCAGCTGTTTTTATTCTCAGAAGGTTTACTCCCTGATATACTGCGGCCTACCCCTTCGTAAGTGCAGGTCCTAAATGAGCTTTTTTCTCTGTTCCCTCACCACAATCCAGATTCTTTTGGGGAGTTACCAATACAGTAACCATACCAGGAGGTACTTAATTTATTAAGCTCCTGCGGTTCTTAATCTCAGTGGAGATATTTACTGATAAACAGCTACCTAGGCAGCATGTTCATGTCGTTCCAAAAGGAGCTTTTATCTCTCTCCGCTCACAACAAATCAGATTCTTCTGAGGAGTTCCCAGTACATTATCCTTTCCCCTGTGTAATTACCTTAACAAGCTCCAGCTGTTTTTATTCTCAGAAGCTTTACTCCCTGATAAACAGCTGCCTACCCCCTTCGTAAGTGCAGGTCCTAAATGAGCTTTTTTCTCTGTTCCCTCACCACAATCCAGTTTCTTTTGGGAGGTACCAGTACAGTAACCATACCAGGAAGTACTTAATTTATTAAGCTACTGCTTTTCTTAATCTCAGTGGAGATATTTACTGATAAACAGCTACCTACGCAGCATGTTCATGTCGTTCCTAAATGAGCTTTTATCTCTCTCCCCTCACCACAAATCAGATTCTTCTGAGGAGTTACCAGTACAGTATCCTTTCCCCTGTGTAATTACCTTAACAAGCTCCAGCTGTTTTTATTCTCAGAAGGTTTACTCCCTGATATACAGCTGCCTACCCCCTTCGTAAGTGCAGGTCCTAAATGAGCTTTTTTCTCGGTTCCCTCACCACAATCCAGATTCTTTTGGGGAGTTACCAGTACAGTAACCATACCAGGAAGTACTTAATTTATTAAGCTACTGCTTTTCTTAATCTCAGTGGAGATATTTACTGATAAACAGCTACCTACGCAGCATGTTCATGTCGTTCCTAAATGAGCTTTTTTCTCTGTTCCCTCACCACAGTCCAGATTCTTTTGGGAAGTTACCAGTACAGTATCCGTCCCAGGATGTACTCAATTTATTAAGCTACTGCTTTTCTTAATCTCAGTGGAGATATTTAGTGATAAACAGCTACCTACGCAGCATGTTCATGTCGTTCCTAAATGAGCTTTTATCTCTCTCCCCTCACCACAAATCAGATTCTTCTGAGGAGTTCCCAGTACATTATCCTTTCCCCTGTGTAATTACCTTAACAAGCTCCAGCTGTTTTTATTATCAGAAGCGATACTCCCTGATATACAGCTGCCTACCCCCTTCGTAAGTGCAGGTCATAAATGAACTTTTTTCTCTGTTCCGTAACCACAATCCAGATTGTTTGGGGAGTTACCAGTACAGTAACCATACCAGGAATTACTTAATTTATTAAGCTACTGCTTTTCTTAATCTCAGTGGAGATATTTACTGATAAACAGCTACCTACGCACCATGTTCATGTCGTTCCTAAATGAGCTTTTATCTCTATCCCCTCATCACAAATCAGATTCTTCTGAGGAGTTCCCAGTACATTATCCTTTCCCCTGTGTAATTACCTTAACAAGCTCCAGCTGTTTTTATTCTCAGAAGGTTTACTCCCTGATATACAGCTGCCTACCCCCTTCGTAAGTGGAGGTCCTAAATGAGCTTTTTTCTCTGTTCCCTCACAACAATCCAGATTCTTTTGGGGAGTTACCAGTACAGTAACCATACCAGGAAGTACTTAATTTATTAAGCTACTGATTTTCTTAATCTCAGTGGATTTATTTACTGATAAACAGCTACCTACGCAGCATGTTCATGTCGTTCCTAAATGAGCTTTTATCTCTCTCCCCTCACCACAAATCAGATTCTTCTGCGGAGTTCCCAGTACATTATCCTTTCCCCTGTGTAATTACCTTAACAAGCTCCAGCTGTTTTTATTCTCAGAAGGTTTACTCCCTGATATACTGCGGCCTACCCCCTCTTAAGTGCAGGTCATAAATGAACTTTTTTCTCTGTTCCGTAACCACAATCCAGATTGTTTGGGGAGTTACCAGTACAGTAACCATACCAGGAATTACTTAATTTATTAAACTACTGCTTTTCTTAATCTCAGTGGAGATATTTACTGATAAACAGCTACGTATGCAGCATGTTCATGTCATTCCTAAATGAGCTTTTATCTCTCTCCCCAAACCACAAATCAGATTCTTCTGAGGAGTTCCCAGTACATTATCCTTTCCCCTGTGTAATTACCTTAACAAGCTCCAGCTGTTTTTATTCTCAGAAGCGATACTCCCTGATATACAGCAGCATACCCCCTTCATAAGTGCAGGTCCTAAATGAGCTTTTTTCTCTGTTCCCTCACCACAATCCAGATTCTTTTGGGGAGTTACCAGTACAGTAACCATACCAGGAAGTACTTAATTTATTAAGCTACTGCTTTTCTTAATCTCAGTGGAGATATTTACTGATAAACAGCTACCTATGCAGCATGTTCATATCGTTCCTAAATGAGCTTTTTTCTCTGTTTCCTCACCACAATCCAGATTCTTTTGGGGAGTTATCAGTACAATATCCATACCAGGAAGTACTTAATTTATTAAGCTACTGCTTTTCTTAATCTCAGTGGAGATATTTACTGATAAACAGCTACCTACGCAGCATGTTCATGTCGTTCCTAAATGAGCTTCTTTCACTCTCCCCTCACCACAAATCAGATTCTTCTGAGGAGTTCCCAGTACATTATCCTTTCCCCTGTGTAATTACCTTAACAAGCTCCAGCTGTTTTTATTCTCAGAAGGTTTACTCCCTGATATACTGCGGCCTACCCCCTCGTAAGTGCAGGTCCTAAATGAGCTTTTTTCTCTGTTCCCTCACCACAATCCAGATTCTTTTGGGGAGTTACCAATACAGTAACCATACCAGGAGGTACTTAATTTATTAAGCTATTGCGGTTCTTAATCTCAGTGGAGATATTTACTGATAAACAGCTACCTAGGCAGCATGTTCATGTCGTTCCTAAAGGAGCTTTTATCTCTCTCCCCTCACAACAAATCAGATTCTTCTGAGGAGTTCCCAGTACATTATCCTTTCCCCTGTGTAATTACCTTAACAAGCTCCAGCTGTATTTATTCTCAGAAGGTTTACTCCCTGATAAACAGCTGCCTACCCCCTTCGTAAGTACAGGTCCTAAATGAGCTTTTTTCTCTGTTCCCTCACCACAATCCAGATTCTTTTGGGGAGTTACCATTACAGTAACCATACCAGGAATTACTTAATTTATTAAGCTACTGCTGTTCTTAATCTCAGTGGAGATATTTCCTGATAAACAGCTACCTAAGCAGCATGTTCATGTCGTTCCTAAATGAGCTTTTATCTCTCTCCCCTCACCACAAATCAGATTCTTCTGAGGAGTTCCCAGTACAGTATCCTTTCCCCTGTGTAAATACCTTAACAAGCTCCAGCTGTTTTTATTCTCAGAAGGTTTGCTCCCTGATATACAGCTGCCTACCCCCTTCGTAAGTGCAGGTCCTAAATGAGCTTTTTTCTCTGTTCCCTCACCACAATCCAGATTCTTTTGGGGAGTTACCAGTACAGTAACCATACCAGGAAGTACTTAATTTATTAAGCTACTGCTTTTCTTAATCTCCGTGGAGATACTTACTGATAAACAGCTACCTACGCAGAATGTTCATGTCGTTCCTAAATGAGCTTTTATCTCTCTCCCCTCACCACAAATCAGATTCTTCTGAGGAGTTCCAAGTACATTATCTTTCCCCTGTGTAATTACCTTAACAAGCTCCAGCTGTTTTTATTCTCAGAAGGTTTACTCCTTGATATACAGCTGCCTACCCCCTTCG
This sequence comes from Perognathus longimembris pacificus, assembly GCF_023159225.1. Lineage (NCBI taxonomy): Eukaryota > Metazoa > Chordata > Mammalia > Rodentia > Heteromyidae > Perognathus > Perognathus longimembris. The sequence continues at coordinate 10,635 of NW_025958880.1, read as the reverse complement.
TAAGTGCAGGTCCTAAATGAGCTTTTTTCTCTGTTCCCTCACCACAATCCAGATTCTTTTGGGGAGTTACCAGTACAGTAACCATACCAGGAAGTACTTAATTTATTAAGCTATTGCTTTTCTTAATCTCAGTGGAGATATTTACTGATAAACAGCTACCTACGCAGCATGTTCATGTCGTTCCTAAATGAGCTTTTATCTCTCTCCCCTCACCACAAATCAGATTCTTCTGAGGAGTTCCCAGTACATTATCCTTTCCCCTGTGTAATTACCTTAACAAGCTCCAGCTGTTTTTATTCTCAGAAGGTTTACTCCCTGATATGCAGCTGCCTACCCCCTTCGTAAGTGCTTGTCCTAAATGAGCTTTTTTCTCTGTTCCCTCACCACAATCCAGATTCTTTTGGGGAGTTACCAGTATAGTAACCATACCAGGAAGTACTTAATTTATTAAGCTACTGCTTTTCTTAATCTCAGTGGAGATATTTACTGATAAACCGCTACCTACGCAGCATGTTCATGTCGTTCCTAAATGAGCTTTTTTCTCTGTTCCCTCACCACAGTCCAGATTCTTTTGGGAAGTTACCAGTACAGTATCCATCCCTGGAAGTACTCAATTTATTAAGCTACTGCTTTTCTTAATCTCAGTGGAGATATTTACTGATAAACAGCTACCTACGCAGCATGTTCATGTTGTTCCTAAATGAGCTTTTATCTCTCTCCCCTCACCACAAATCAGATTCTTCTGAGGAGTTCCAAGTACATTATCCTTTCCCCTGTGTAATTACCTTAACAAGCTCCAGCTGTTTTTATTATCAGAAGCGATACTCCCTGATATACAGCTGCCTACCCCCTTCGTAAGTGCAGGTCATAAATGAGCTTTTTTCTCTGTTCCGTCACCACAATCCAGATTGTTTTGGGGAGTTACCAGTACAGTAACCATACCAGGAATTACTTAATTTATTAAGCTTCTGCTTTTCTTAATCTCAGTGGAGATATTTACTGATAAACAGCTACCTACACACCATGTTCATGTCGTTCCTAAATGAGCTTTTATCTCTCTCCCCTCATCACAAATCAGATTCTTCTGAGGAGTTCCAGTACATTATCCTTTCCCCTGTGTAATTACCTTAACAAGCTCCAGCTGTTTTTATTTTCAGAAGGTTTACTCCCTGATATACAGCTGCCTACCCCCTTCGTAAGTGCAGGTCCTAAATGAGCTTTTTTCTCTGTTCCCTCAGCACAATCCAGATTCTTTTGCGGAGTTACCAGTACAGTAACCATACCAGGAAGTACTTAATTTATTAAGCTACTGCTTTTCTTAATGTCAGTGGAGATATTTCCTGATAAATAGCTACCTACGCAGCATGTTCATGTCGTTCCTAAATGAGCTTTTATCTCTCTCCCCTCACCACAAATCAGATTCTTCTGAGGAGTTCCCAAAACATTATCCTTTCCCCTGTGTAATTACCTTAACAAGCTCCAGCTGTTTTTATTCTCAGAAGGTTTACTCCCTGATATACAGCTGCCTAACACCTTCGTAAGTGCAGGTCCTAAATGAGCTTTTTTCTCTGTTCCCTCACCACAATCCAGATTCTTTTGTGGAGTTACCAGTACAGTAACCATACCAGGAAGTACTTAATTCATTAAGCTACTGCTTTTCTTAATCTCAGTGGAGATATTTACTGATAAACAGCTACCTACGCAGCATGTTCATGTCGTTCCTAAATGAGCTTATTTGACTCTCCACTCACCACAAATCAGATTCTTCTGAGGAGTTCCCAGTACATTATCCTTTCCCCTGTGTAATTACCTTAACAAGCTCCAGCTGTTTTTATTCTCAGAAGGTTTACTCCCTGATATACTGCGGCCTACCCCCTTCGTAAGTGCAGGTCCTAAATGAGCTTTTTTCTCTGTTCCCTCACCACAATCCAGATTCTTTGGGGAGTTACCAATACAGTAACCATACCAGGAGGTACTTAATTTATTAAGCTACTGCGGTTCTTAATCTCAGTGGAGATATTTACTGATAAACAGCTACCTAGGCAGCATGTTCATGTCGTTCCAAAAGGAGCTTTTATCTCTCTCCCCTCACAACAAATCAGATTCTTCTGAGGAGTTCCCAGTACATTGTCCTTTCCCCTGTGTAATTACCTTAACAAGCTCCAGCTGTTTTTATTCTCAGAAGGTTTACTCCCTGATAAACAGCTGCCTACCCCCCTTCGTAAGTGCAGGTCCTAAATGAGCTTTTTTCTCCGTTCCCTCACCACAATCCAGATTCTTTGGGGAGTTACCAGTACAGTAACCATACCAGGAAGTACTTAATTTATTAAGCTACTGCCTTTCTTAATCTCATTGGAGATATTTACTGATAAACAGCTACCTACGCAGCATGTTCATGTCGTTCCTAAATGAGCTTTTATCTCTCTCCCCTCACCACAAATCAGATTCTTCTGAGGAGTTCCCAGTACAGTATCCTTTCCCCTGTGTAATTACCTTAACAAGCTCCAGCTGTTTTTAAACTCAGAAGGTTTGCTCCCTGATATACAGCTGCCTACCCCCTTCGTAAGTGCAGGTCCTAAATGAGCTTTTTTCTCTGTTCCCTCACCACAATTGAGATTCTTTTGGGGAGTTACCAGTACAGTAACCATACCAGGAAGTACTTAATTTATTAAGCTACTGCTTTACTTAATCTTAGTGGAGATATTTACTGATAAACAGCTACCTACGCAGAATGTTCATGTCGTTCCTAAATGAGCTTTTATCTCTCTCCCCTCACGACAAATCAGATTCTTCTGAGGAGTTCCCAGTACATTATCCTTTCCCCTGTGTAATTACCTTAACAAGCTCCAGCTGTTTTTATTCTCAGAAGGTTTACTCCCTGATATACAGCTGCCTACCCCCTTCGTAAGTGCAGGTCCTAAATGAGCTTTTTTCTCTGTTCCCTCACCACAATCCAGATTCTTTTGGGGAGTTACCAGTACAATAACCATACCAGGAAGTACTTAATTTATTAAGCTACTGCTTTTCTTAATCTCAGTAGAGATATTTACTGATAAACAGCTACCTACGCAGCATGTTCAGGTCGTTCCTAAATGAGCTTTTTTCTCTGTTCCCTCACCACAGTCCAGATTCTTTTGGGAAGTTACCAGTACAGTATCCATCCCAGGAAGTACTCAATTTATTAAGCTACTGCTTTTCTTAATCTCAGTGGAGATATTTAGTGATAAACAGCTACCTACGCAGCATGTTCATGTCGTTCCTAAATGAGCTTTTATCTCTCTCCCCTCACCACAAATCTGATTCTTCTGAGGAGTTCCCAGTACATTATCCTTTCCCCTATGTAATTACCTTAACAAGCTCCAGCTTTTTTTATTCTCAAAAGGTTTACTCCCTGATATACAGCTGCCTACCACCTTCGTAAGTGCAGGTCCTAAATGAGCTTTTTTCTCTGTTCCCTCACAAAAATCCGGATTCTTTGGGGAGTTACCAGTACAGTAAACCATACCAGGAAGTACTTAATTTATTAAGCTACTGCTTTTCTTAATCTCAGTGGAGATATTTACTGATAAACAGCTACCTATGCAGCATGTTCATATCGTTCCTAAATGAGCTTCTTTCTCTGTTCCCCTCACCACAATCCAGATTCTTTTGCGGAGTTACCAGTACAGTAACCATACCAGGAAGTACTTAATTCATTAAGCTACTGCTTTTCTTAATCTCAGTGGAGATATTTACTGATAAACAGCTACCTACGCAGCATGTTCAGGTCGTTCCTAAATGAGCTTCTTTCACTCTCCCCTCACCACAAATCAGATTCTTCTAAGGAGTTCCCAGTACATTATCCTTTCCCCTGTGTAATTACCTTAACAAGCTCCAGCTGTTTTTATTCTCAGAAGGTTTACTAACTGATATACTCCGGCCTACCCCCTTCGTAAGTGCAGGTCCTAAATGAGCTTTATTCTCTGTTCCCTCACCACAATCCAGATTCTTTGGGGGAGTTACCAATACAGTAACCATACCAGGAGGTACTTAATTTATTAAGCTACTGCGGTTCTTAATCTCAGTGGAGATATTTACTGATAAACAGCTACCTAGGCAGCATGTTCATGTCGTTCCAAAAGGAGCTTTTATCTCTCTCCCCTCACAACAAATCAGATTCTTCTGAGGAGTTCCCAGTACATTATCCTTTCCCCTGTGTAATTACCTTAACAAGCTCCAGCTGTTTTTATTCTCAGAAGGTTTACTCCCTGATAAACAGCTGCCTACCCCCTTCGTAAGTGCAGGTCCTAAATGAGCTTTTTTCTCTGTTCCCTCACCACAATCCAGATTCTTTTGGGGAGTTACTAGTACAGTAACCATACCAGGAAGTACTTAATTTATTAAGCTACTGCTTTTCTTAATCTCAGTGGAGATATTTACTGATAAACAGCTACCTACGCAGCATGTTCATGTCGTTCCTAAATGAGCTTTTATCTCTCTCCCCTCACCACAAATCAGATTCTTCTGAGGAGTTCCCAGTACAGTATCCTTTCCCCTGTGTAATTACCTTAACAAGCTCCAGCTGTTTTTAAACTCAGAAGGTTTGCTCCCTGATATACAGCTGCCTACCCCCTTCGTAAGTGCAGGTCCTAAATGAGCTTTTTTCTCTGTTCCCTCACCACAATCCAGATTCTTCTGGTGAGTTACCAGTACAGTAACCATACCAGGAAGTACTTAATTTATTAAGCTACTGCTTTTCTTAATCTCAGTGGAGATATTTAGTGATAAACAGCTACCTACGCAGCATGTTCATGTCGTTCCTAAATGAGCTTTTATCTCTCTAACCTCACCACAAATCAGATTCTTCTGAGGAGTTCCCAGTACATTATCCTTTCCCCTGTTTAATTACCTTAACAAGCTCCAGCTGTTTTTACTCTCAGAAGTTTACTCCCTGATATACAGCTGCCTACCCCCTTCGTAAGTGCATGTCCTAAATGAGCTTTTTTCTCTGTTCCCTCACCACAATCCAGATTCTTTTGGGGAGTTACCAGTACAGTAACCATACCAGGAAGTACTTAATTTATTAAGCTACTGCTTTTCTTAATCTCAGTGGAGATATTTACTGATAAACAGCTACCTACGCAGCATGTTCAGGTCGTTCCTAAATGAGCTTTTTTCTCTGTTCCCTCACCACAGTCCAGATTCTTTTGGGAAGGTTACCAGTACAGTATCCATCCCAGGAAGTACTCAATTTATTAAGCTACTGCTTTTCTTAATCTCAGTGGAGATATTTAGTGATAAACAGCTACCTACGCAGCATGTTCATGTCGTTCCTAAATGAGCTTTTATCTCTCTCCCCTCACCACAAATCAGATTCTTCTGAGGAGTTCCCAGTACATGTATCCTTTCCCCTGTGTAATTACCTTAACAAGCTCCAGCTGTTTTTATTATCAGAAGCGATACTCCCTGATATACAGCTGCCTACCCCCTTCGTAAGTGCAGGTCATAAATGAGCTTTTTTGTCTGTTCCGTAACCACAATCCAGATTGTTTTGGGGAGTTACCAGTACAGTAACCATACCAGGAATTACTTAATTTATTAAGCTACTGCTTTTCTTAATCTCAGTGGAGATATTTACTGATAAACAGCTACCTACGCAGCATGTTCATGTCGTTCCTAAATGAGCTTTTATCTCTCTCCCGTCACCACAAATCAGATTCTTCTGAGGAGTTCCAGTACATTATCCTTTCCCCTATGTAATTACCTTAACAAGCTCCAGCTTTTTTTATTCTCAAAAGGTTTACTCCCTGATATACAGCTGCCTACCCCCTTCGTAAGTGCAGGTCCTAAATGAGCTTTTTTCTCTGTTCCCTCACAAAAATCCGGATTCTTTGGGGAGTTACCAGTACAGTAACCATACCAGGAAGTACTTAATTTATTAAGCTACTGCTTTTCTTAATCTCAGTGGAGATATTTACTGATAAACAGCTACCTATGCAGCATGTTCATATCGTTCCTAAATGAGCTTTTTTCTCTGTTCCCTCACCACAATCCAGATTCTTTTGCGGAGTTACCAGTACAGTAACCATACCAGGAAGTACTTAATTCATTAAGCTACTGCTTTTCTTAATCTCCGTGGAGATACTTACTGATAAACAGCTACCTACGCAGAATGTTCATGTCGTTCCTAAATGAGCTTTTATCTCTCTCCCCTCACCACAAATCAGATTCTTCTGAGGAGTTCCCAGTACATTATCCTTTCCCCTGTGTAATTACCTTAACAAGCTCCAGCTGTTTTTATTCTCAGAAGGTTTACTCCTTGATATACAGCTGCCTACCCCCCCTTCGTAAGTGCAGGTCCTAAATGAGCTTTTTTCTCTGTTCCCTCACCACAATCCAGATTGTTTTGGGGAGTTACCAGTACAGTAAACCATACCAGGAAGTACTTAATTTATTAAGCTACTGCTTTTCTTAATCTCAGTGGAGATATTTACTGATAAACAGCTACCTACGCAGCATGTTCATGTCGTTCCTAAATGAGCTTTTATCTCTCTCCCCTCACCACAAATAAGATTCTTCTGAGGAGTTCCCAGTACATTATCCTTTCCCCCTGTGTAATTACCTTAACAAGCTCCAGCTGTTTTTATTCTCAGAAGGTTTACTCCCTGATATACAGCTGCCTACCCCCTTCGTAAGTGCTTGTCCTAAATGAGCTTTTTTCTCTGTTCCCTCACCACAATCCAGATTCTTTTGGGGAGTTACCAGTATAGTAACCATACCAGGAAGTACGTAATTTATTAAGCTACTGCTTTTCTTAATCTCAGTGGAGATATTTACTGATAAACAGCTACCTACGCAGCATGTTCATGTCGTTCCTAAATGAGCTTTTTTCTCTGTTCCCTCACCACAGTCCAGATTCTTTTGGGAAGTTACCAGTACAGTATCCATCCCTGGAAGTACTCAATTAATTAAGCTACTGCTTTTCTTAATCTCAGTGGAGATATTTACTGATAAACAGCTACCTACGCAGCATGTTCATGTCGTTCCTAAATGAGCTTTTATCTCTCTCCCCTCACACAAATCAGATTCTTCTGAGGAGTTCCCAGTACATTATCCTTTCCCCTGTGTAATTACCTTAACAAGCTCCAGCTGTTTTTATTATCAGAAGCGATACTCCCTGATATACAGCTGCCTACCCCCTTCGTAAGTGCAGGTCATAAATGAGCTTTTTTCTCTGTTCCGTCACCACAATCCAGATTCTTTTGGGGAGTTTCCAGTACAGTAACCATACCAGGAAGTACTTAATTTATTAAGCTACTGCTTTTCTTAATCTCAGTGGAGATATTTACTGATAAACAGCTACCTACGCAGCATGTACATGTCGTTCCTAAATGAGCTTTTATCTCTCTCCCCTCACCACAAATCAGATTCTTCTGAGGAGTTCCCAGTACATTATCCTTTCCCCTGTGTAATTACCTTAACAAGCTCCAGCTGTTTTTATTCTCAGAAGGTTTACTCCCTGATATACAGCTGCCTACCCCCTTCGTAAGTGCAGGTCCTAAATGAGCTTTTTTCTCTGTTCCCTCACCACAATCCAGATTCATTTGGGGAGTTACCAGTACAGTAACCATACCAGGAAGTACTTAATTTATTAAGCTACTGCTTTTCTTAATCTCAGTGGAGATATTTACTGATAAACAGCTACCTACGCAGCATGTTCATGTCGTTCCTAAATGAGCTTTTATCTCTCTCCCCCTCACCACAAATCAGATTCTTCTGAGGAGTTCCCAGTACATTATCCTTTCCCCTGTGTAATTACCTTAACAAGCTCCAGCTGTTTTTATTTTCAGAAGGTTTACTCCTGATATACAGCTGCCTACCCCCTTCGTAAGTGCAGGTCCTAAATGAGCTTTTTGAAGTGTTCCCTCACCACAATGCAGATTCTTTTGGGGAGTTACCAGTACAGTAACCATACCAGGAAGTACTTAATTTATTAAGCTACTGCTTTTCTAAGCTAAGTGGAGATATTTACTGATAAACAGCTACCTACGCAGCATGTTCATGTCGTTCCTAAATGAGCTTTTTTCTCTGTTCCCTCACCACAATCCTGATTCTTTTGGGGAGTTACCAGTACAGTAACCATACCAGGAAGTACTTAATTTAGTATCTACTGCTTTTCTTAATATCAGTGGAGATATTTACTGATAAACAGCTACCTACGCAGCATGTTCATGTCGTTCCTAAATGAGCTTTTATCTCTCTGCCCTCACCACAAATCAGATTCTTCTGAGGAGTTCCCAGTACTTTATCCTTTCCCCTGTGTAATTACCTAACAAGCTCCAGCTGTTTTTATTCTCAGAAGGTTTACTCCCTGATATACAGCTGCCGACCCCCTTCGTAAGTGCAGGTACTAAATGAGCTTTTTTCTCTGTTCCCTCACTACAATCCAGATTCGTTATGGTAGTTACCAGTACAGTAACAATACCAGGAAGTACTTAATTTATTAAGCTACTGCTTTTCTTAATCTCAGTGGAGATATTTACTGATAAACAGCTACGTATGCATCATGTTCATGTCGTTCCTAAATGAGCTTTTTATCTCTCTCCCCCACACCACAAATCAGATTATTCTGAGGAGTTCCCAGTACATTTTTGTTTCCCCCTGTGTAATTACCTTAACAAGCTCCAGCTGTTTTTATTCTCAGAAGCGATACTCCCTGATATACAGCTCCCTACCCCCTTCGTAAGTGGAGGTCCTAAATGAGCTTTTTTCTCTGTTCTCTCACCACAATCCAGATTCTTTTGGGGAGTTACCAGTACAGTAACCATACCAGGAAGTATTTAATTTATTAAGCTACTGCTTTTCTTAATCTCAGTGGAGAAATTTACTGATAAACAGCTACCTACGCAGCATGTTCATGTCGTTCCTAAATGAGCTTTTTTCTCTGTTCCCTCACCACAATCCAGATTCTTTTGGGGAGTTACCAGTACAGTAACCATACCAGGAAGTACTTAATTTATTAAGCTACTGCTTTTCTTAATCTCAGTGGAGATATTTACTGATAAACAGCTACCTACGCAGCATGTTCATGTCGTTCCTAAATGAGCTTTTATCTCTCTCCCCTCACCACAAATCAGATTCTTCTGAGGAGTTCCCAGTACATTATCGTTTCCCCTGTGTAAGTACCTTAACAAGCTCCCAGCTGTTTTTATTCTCAGAAGCTTTATTCCCTGATATACAGCTGCCTACCCCTTCGTAAGTGCAGGTCCTAAATGAGCTTTTTTCTCTGTTCCCTCACCACAATCCAGATTCTTTTGGGGAGTTACCAGTACAGTAACCATACCAGGAAGTACTTAATTTATGAAGCTACTGCTTTTCTTAATCTCAGTAGAGATATTTACTGATAAACAGCTAGGTATGCAGCATGTTCATGTCGTTCCTAAATGAGCTTTTATCTCTCTCCCCTCACCACAAATCAGATTCTTCTGAGGAGTTCCCAGTACATTATCCTTTCCCCTGTGTAATTACCTTAACAAGCTCCAGCTGTTTTTATTCTCAGAAACGAAACTCCCTGATATACAGCTGCCAACCCCCTTCGTAATTGCAGGTCCTAAATGATCTTTTTTGTCTGTTCCCTCACCACAATCCAGATTCTTTTGGGGAGTTACCAGTACAGTAACCATACCAGGAAGTACTTAATTTATTAAGCTACTGCTTTTCTTAATCTCAGTGGAGATATTTACTGATAAACAGCTACCTACACAGCATGTTCATGTCTTTCATAAATGAGCTTTTATCTCTCTCCCCGTCACCACAAATCAGATTCTTCTGAGGAGTTCCCAGTACATTATCCTTTCCCCTGTGTAATTACCTTAACAAGCTCCAGCTGTTTTTATTCTCAGAAGGTTTACTCCCTGATATACAGCTGCCTACCCCCTTCGGAAGTGCAGGTCCTAAATGAGCTTTTTTTCTCTGTTCCCTCACCACAATCCAGATTCTTTTGTAGAGTTACCAGTACAGTAACCATACCAGGAAGTACTTAATTTACTAAGCTACTGCTATTCTTAATCTCAGTGAGATATTTACTGATAAAGAGCTACCTACGCAGCATGTTCATATCGTTCCTAAATGAGCTTTTATCTCTCTCCCCTCACCACAAATCAGATTCTTCTGAGGAGTTCCCAGTACATTATCCTTTCCCCTGTGTAAGTACCTTAACAAGCTCCAGCTGTTTTTATTCTCAGAAGGTTTACTCCCTGATATACAGCTGCCTACCCACTTCGTAAGTGCAGGTCCTAAATGAGATTTTTTCTCTGTTCCCTCACAACAATCCAGATTCTTTTGGGAGTTACCAGTACAGTAACCATACCAGGAAGTACTTAATTTATTAAGCTACTGCTTTTCTTAATCTCAGTGGAGATATTTACTGATAAACAGCTAAGTACGCAGCATGTTTATGTCATTCCGAAATGAGCTTTTATCTCTCTCCCCTCACCACAAATCAGATTCTTCTGAGGAGTTCCCAGTACATTATCCTTTCCCCTGTGTAATTCCCTTAACAAGATCCAGCTGTTTTTATTCTCAGAGGTTTACTCCCTGATATACAGCTGCCTACCCCCTTCGTAAGTGCAGGTCCCAAATGAGCTTTTTTATGTG
>NW_025958879.1:0-48597 GCF_023159225.1 Perognathus longimembris pacificus | reverse complement strand
ATAGACAAACAAACAAACACATAAATGTGGAGAGAAGGGCAGTGCGCGCAGGAGCAAAGGTAAACAGCAGACAGACCTGAATCCTTATCTTTACAAGGTCGACCTCAGAACTTTGTTCAGTTTGTCTCGGTGACGGATAATGGAAGGAAGGGCAGGCAACTGGTCGACTTCATTTAAATAAACAAATAAAAAATAAGATAAACTCTCAGGAATAGATAAATAATAACAAAAAAATTGTAAAGTGGAGAAAGAGAGAGCGCGCGAATGCACTCAAGCAAACACAAACAGCACAGCACTATGCGTGTTTTTTTTTAAATTGACAAAATAAATCAAAAATAAATCAAAAATAAAAATAAGTGGAAAAGGAGAGAGTGCGCGAGCACACAGGAGCAAAGACAAGCAGCGCAGCTTGATGCGTAGTAAAAAAAATAATACATAGACAACTGGTCGACCTCATTAGAAATAAAAACCCAAAAGATTAGATAGACAAACAAACAAACACATAAATGTGGAGAGAAGGGCAGTGCGCGCAGGAGCAAAGGTAAACAGCAGACAGACCTGAATCCTTATCTTTACAAGGTCGACCTCAGAACTTTGTTCAGTTTGTCTCGGTGACGGATAATGGAAGGAAGGGCCGGCAACTGGTCGACTTCATTTAAATAAACAAATATAAAATAAGATAAACTCTCAGGAATAGATAAATAATAACAAAAAAATTGTAAAGTGGAGAAAGCGAGAGCGCGCGAATGCACTCAAGCAAACACAAACAGCACAGCACGATGCGTATTTTATTTTAAAATTGACAAAATAAATCAAAAATAAATCAAAAATAAAAATAAGTGGAAAAGGCGAGAGTGCGAGAGCACACAGGAGCAAAGACAAGCAGCGCAGCTTGATGCGTAGTAAAAAAAATAATAAATAGACAACTGGTCGACCTCATTAGAAATAAAAACCCAAGAGATTAGATAGACAAACAAACAAACACATAAATGTGGAGAGAAGGGCAGTGCGCGCAGGAGCAAAGGTGAACAGCAGACAGACCTGAATCCTTATCTTTACAAGGTCGACCTCAGAACTTTGTTCAGTTTGTCTCGGTGACGGATAATGGATGGAAGGGCAGGCAACTGGTCGACTTCATTTAAATAAACAAATAAAAAATAAGATAAACTCTCAGGAATAGATAAATAATAACAAAAAAATTGTAAAGTGGAGAAAGCGAGAGCGCGCGAATGCACTCAAGCAAACACAAACAGCACAGCACGATGCGTATTTTTTTAAATTGACAAAATAAATCAAAAATAAATCAAAAATAAAAATAAGTGGAAAAGGCGAGAGTGCGCGAGCACACAGGAGCAAAGACAAGCAGCGCAGCTTGATGCGTAGTAAAAAAAATAATAAATAGACAACTGGTCGACCTCATTAGAAATAAAAACCCAAAAGATTAGATAGACAAACAAACAAACACATAAATGTGGAGAGAAGGGCTGTGCGCGCAGGAGCAAAGGTAAACAGCAGACAGACCTGAATCCTTATCTTTACAAGGTCGACCTCAGAACTTTGTTCAGTTTGTCTCGGTGACTGATAATGGAAGGAAGGGCAGGCAACTGGTCGACTTCATTTAAATAAACAAATAAAAAATAAGATAAACTCTCAGGAATAGATAAATAATACCAAAAAAATTGTAAAGTGGGGAAAGCGAGAGCGCGCCAATGCATTCAAGCAAACACAAACAGCACAGCACGATGCGTATTTTTTTTTTAAATTGACAAAATAAATCAAAAATAAATCAAAAATAAAAATATGTGGAAAAGGCGAGAGTGCGCGAGCACACAGGAGCAAAGACAAGCAGCGCAGCTTGATGCGTAGTAAAAAAATAATAAATAGACAACTGGTCGACCTCATTAGAAATAAAAACCCAAAAGATTAGATAGACAAACTAACAAAAACATAAATGTGGAGAGAAGGGCAGTGCGCGAAGGATCAAAGGTAAACAGCAGACAGACCTGAATCCTTATCTTTACAAGGTCGACCTCAGAACTTTGTTCAGTTTGTCTCGGTGACGGATAATGGAAGGAAGGGCAGGCTACTGGTCGACTTCATTTAAATAAACAAATAAAAAATAAGATAAACTCTCAGGAATAGATAAATAATAACAAAAAAATTGTAAAGTTGAGAAAGCGAGAGCGCGCGAATGCACTCAAGCAAACACAAACAGCACAGCACGATGCGTATTTTTTTAAAAAATTGACAAAATAAATCAAAAATAAATCAAAAATAAAAATAAGTGGAAAAGGCGAGAGTGCGCGAGCACACAGGAGCAAAGACAAGCAGCGCAGCTTGATGCGTAGTAAAAAAAATAATAAATAGACAACTGGTCGACCTCATTAGAAATAAAAACCCAAAAGATTAGATAGACAAACAAACAAACACATAAATGTGGAGAGAAGGGCAGTGCGCGCAGGAGCAAAGGTAAACAGCAGACAGACCTGAATCCTTATCTTTACAAGGTCGACCTCAGAACTTTGTTCAGTTTGTCTCGGTGACGGATAATGGAAGGAAGGGCAGGCAACTGGTCGACTTCATTTAAATAAACAAATATAAAATAAGATAAACTCTCAGGAATAGATAAATAATAACAAAAAAATTGTAAAGTGGAGAAAGCGAGAGCGCGCGAATGCACTCAAGCAAACACAAACAGCACAGCACGATGCGTATTTTATTTTAAAATTGACAAAATAAATCAAAAATAAATCAAAATAAAAATAAGTGGAAAAGGCGAGAGTGCGAGAGCACACAGGAGCAAAGACAAGCAGCGCAGCTTGATGCGTAGTAAAAAAAATAATAAATAGACAACTGGTCGACCTCATTAGAAATAAAAACCCAAGAGATTATATAGACAAACAAACAAACACATAAATGTGGAGAGAAGGGCAGTGCGCGCAGGAGCAAAGGTGAACAGCAGACAGACCTGAATCCTTATCTTTACAAGGTCGACCTCAGAACTTTGTTCAGTTTGTCTCGGTGACGGATAATGGATGGAAGGGCAGGCCACTGGTCGACTTCATTTAAATAAACAAATAAAAAATAAGATAAACACTCAGGAATAGATAAATAATAACAAAAAAATTGTAAAGTGGAGAAAGCGAGAGCGCGCGAATGCACTCAAGCAAACACAAACAGCACAGCACGATGCGTATTTTTTTTAAATTGACAAAATAAATCAAAAATAAATCAAAAATAAAAATAAGTGGAAAAGGCGAGAGTGCGCGAGCACACAGGAGCAAAGACAAGCAGCGCAGCTTGATGCGTAGTAAAAAAAATAATAAATAGACAACTGGTCGACCTCATTAGAAATAAAAACCCAAAAGATTAGATAGACAAACAAACAAACACATAAATGTGGAGAGAAGGGCTGTGCGCGCAGGAGCAAAGGTAAACAGCAGACAGACCTGAATCCTTATCTTTACAAGGTCGACCTCAGAACTTTGTTCAGTTTGTCTCGGTGACTGATAATGGAAGGAAGGGCAGGCAACTTGTCGACTTCATTTAAATAAACAAATAAAAAATAAGATAAACTCTCAGGAATAGATAAATAATACCAAAAAAATTGTAAAGTGGGGAAAGCGAGAGCGCGCGAATGCATTCAAGCAAACACAAACAGCACAGCACGATGCGTATTTTTTTTTAAATTGACAAAATAAATCAAAAATAAATCAAAAATAAAAATATGTGGAAAAGGCGAGAGTGCGCGAGCACACAGGAGCAAAGACAAGCAGCGCAGCTTGATGCGTAGTAAAAAAAATAATAAATAGACAACTGGTCGACCTCATAGAAATAAAAACCCAAAAGATTAGATAGACAAACTAACAAAAACATAAATGTGGAGAGAAGGGCAGTGCGCGAAGGATCAAAGGTAAACAGCAGACAGACCTGAATCCTTATCTTTACAAGGTCGACCTCAGAACTTTGTTCAGTTTGTCTCGGTGACGGATAATGGAAGGAAGGCAGGCTACTGGTCGACTTCATTTAAATAAACAAATAAAAAATAAGATAAACTCTCAGGAATAGATAAATAATAACAAAAAAATTGTAAAGTTGAGAAAGCGAGAGCGCGCGAATGCACTCAAGCAAACACAAACAGCACAGCACGATGCGTATTTTTTTTTTAAATTGACAAAATAAATCAAAAATAAATCAAAAATAAAAATAAGTGGAAAAGGCGAGAGTGCGCGAGCACACAGGAGCAAAGACAAGCAGCGCAGCTTGATGCGTAGTAAAAAAAATAATAAATAGACAACTGGTCGACCTCATTAGAAATAAAAACCCAAAAGATTAGATAGACAAACAAACAAACACATAAATGTGGAGAGAAGGGCAGTGCGCGCAGGAGCAAAGGTAAACAGCAGACAGACCTGAATCCTTATCTTTACAAGGTCGACCTCAGAACTTTGTTCAGTTTGTCTCGGTGACGGATAATGGAAGGAAGGGCAGGCAACTGGTCGACTTCATTTAAATAAACAAATAAAAAATAAGATAAACTCTCAGGAATAGATAAATAATAACAAAAAAATTGTAAAGTGGAGAAAGAGAGAGCGCGCGAATGCACTCAAGCAAACACAAACAGCACAGCACTATGCGTGTTTTTTTTAAATTGACAAAATAAATAAAAAATAAATCAAAAATAAAAATAAGTGGAAAAGGAGAGAGTGCGCGAGCACACAGGAGCAAAGACAAGCAGCGCAGCTTGATGCATAGTAAAAAAAATAATAAATAGACAACTGGTCGACCTCATTAGAAATAAAAACCCAAAAGATTAGATAGACAAACAAACAAACACATAAATGTGGAGAGAAGGGCAGTGCGCGCAGGAGCAAAGGTAAACAGCAGGACAGACCTGAATCCTTATCTTTACAAGGTCGACCTCAGAACTTTGTTCAGTTTGTCTCGGTGACGGATAATGGAAGGAAGGGCAGGCAACTGGTCGACTTCATTTAAATAAACAAATATAAAATAAGATAAACTCTCAGGAATAGATAAATAATAACAAAAAAATTGTAAAGTGGAGAAAGCGAGAGCGCGCGAATGCACTCAAGCAAACACAAACAGCACAGCACGATGCGTATTTTATTTTAAAATTGACAAAATAAATCAAAAATAAATCAAAAATAAAAATAAGTGGAAAAGGCGAGAGTGCGCGAGCACACAGGAGCAAAGACAAGCAGCGCAGCTTGATGCGTAGTAAAAAAAATAATAAATAGACAACTGGTCGACCTCATTAGAAATAAAAACCCAAAAGATTAGATAGACAAACAAACAAACACATAAATGTGGAGAGAAGGGCAGTGCGCGCAGGAGCAAAGGTAAACAGCAGACAGACCTGAATCCTTATCTTTACAAGGTCGACCTCAGAACTTTGTTCAGTTTGTCTCGGTGACGGATAATGGAAGGAAGGGCAGGCAACTGGTCGACTTCATTTAAATAAACAAATAAAAAATAAGATAAACCCTCAGGAATAGATACATAATAACAAAAAAATTGTAAAGTGGAGAAATGGAGAGCGCGCGATTGCACTCAAGCAAACACAAACAGCACAACACGATGCGTATTTTTCTTTAAAATTGACAAAATAAATCAAAAATAAATCAAAAATAAAAATAAGTGGAAAAGGCGAGAGTGCGCGAGCACACAGGAGCAAAGACAAGCAGCGCAGCTTGATGCGTAGTAAAAAAAAATAATACATAGACAACTGGTCGACCTCATTAGAAATAAAAACCCAAAAGATTAGATAGACAAACAAACAAACACATAAATGTGGAGAGAAGGGCAGTGCGCGCAGGAGCAAAGGTAAACAGCAGACAGACCTGAATCCTTATCTTTACAAGGTCGACCTCAGAACTTTGTTCAGTTTGTCTCGGTGACGGATAATGGAATGAAGGCCAGGCAACTGGTCGACTTCATTTAAATAAACAAATATAAAATAAGATAAACTCTCAGGAATAGATAAATAATAACAAAAAAATTGTAAAGTGGAGAAAGCGAGAGCGCGCGAATGCACTCAAGCAAACACAAACAGCACAGCACGATGCGTATTTTATTTTAAAATTGACAAAATAAATCAAAAATAAATCAAAAATAAAAATAAGTGGAAAAGGCGAGAGTGCGCGAGCACACAGGAGCAAAGACAAGCAGCGCAGCTTGATGCGTAGTAAAAAAAATAATAAATAGACAACTGGTCGACCTCATTAGAAATAAAAACCCAAAAGATTAGATAGACAAACAAACAAACACATAAATGTGGAGAGAAGGGCAGTGCGCGCAGGAGCAAAGGTAAACAGCAGACAGACCTGAATCCTTATCTTTACAAGGTCGACCTCAGAACTTTGTTCAGTTTGTCTCGGTGACGGATAATGGAAGGAAGGGCAGGCAACTGGTCGACTTCATTTAAATAAACAAATAAAAAATAAGATAAACTCTCAGGAATAGATAAATAATAACAAAAAAATTGTAAAGTGGAGAAAGCGAGAGCGCGCGAATGCACTCAAGCAAACACAAACAGCACAGCACGATGCGTATTTTTTTTAAATTGACAAAATAAATCAAAAATAAATCAAAAATAAAAATAAGTGGAAAAGGCGAGAGTGCGCGAGCACACAGGAGCAAAGACAAGCAGCGCAGCTTGATGCGTAGTAAAAAAAATAATAAATAGACAACTGGTCGACCTCATTAGAAATAAAAACCCAAAAGATTAGATAGACAAACAAACAAACACATAAATGTGGAGAGAAGGGCTGTGCGCGCAGGAGCAAAGGTAAACAGCAGACAGACCTGAATCCTTATCTTTACAAGGTCGACCTCAGAACTTTGTTCAGTTTGTCTCGGTGATGGATAATGGAAGGAAGGGCAGGCAACTGGTCGACTTCATTTAAATAAACAAATAAAAAATAAGATAAACTCTCAGGAATAGATAAATAATAACAAAAAAATTGTAAAGTTGAGAAAGCGAGAGCGCGCGAATGCACTCAAGCAAACACAAACAGCACAGCACGATGCGTATTTTTTTTAAAAATTGACAAAATAAATCAAAAATAAATCAAAAATAAAAATAAGTGGAAAAGGCGAGAGTGCGCGAGCACACAGGAGCAAAGACAAGCAGCGCAGCTTGATGCGTAGTAAAAAAAATAATAAATAGACAACTGTTCGACCTCATTAGAAATAAAAACCCAAAAGATTAGATAGACAAACAAACAAACACATAAATGTGGAGAGAAGGGCAGTGCGCGCAGGAGCAAAGGTAAACAGCAGACAGACCTGAATCCTTATCTTTACAATGTCGACCTCAGAACTTTGTTCAGTTTGTCTCGGTGACGGATAATGGAAGGAAGGGCAGGCAACTGGTCGACTTCATTTAAATAAACAAATTAAAAATAAGATAAACTCTCAGGAATAGATAAATAATAACAAAAAAATTGTAAAGTGGAGAAATGGAGAGCGCGCGGTTGCACTCAAGCAAACACAAACAGCACAACACGATGCGTATTTTTCTTTAAAATTGACAAAATAAATCAAAAATAAATCAAAAATAAAAATAAGTGGAAAAGGCGAGAGTGCGCGAGCACACAGGAGCAAAGACAAGCAGCGCAGCTTGATGCGTACTAAAAAAAATAATAAATAGACAACTGGTCGACCTCATTAGAAATAAAAACCCAAAAGATTAGATAGACAAACAAACAAACACATAAATGTGGAGAGAAGGGCAGTGCGCGCAGGAGCAAAGGTAAACAGCAGACAGACCTGAATCCTTATCTTTACAAGGTCGACCTCAGAACTTTGTTCAGTTTGTCTCGGTGACGGATAATGGAAGGAAGGGCAGGCAACTGGTCGACTTCATTTAAATAAACAAATAAAAAATAAGATAAACTCTCAGGAATAGATAAATAATAACAAAAAAATTGTAAAGTGGAGAAAGAGAGAGCGCGCGAATGCACTCAAGCAAACACAAACAGCACAGCACTATGCGTGTTTTTTTTTAAATTGACAAAATAAATAAAAAATAAATCAAAAATAAAAATAAGTGGAAAAGGAGAGAGTGCGCGAGCACACAGGAGCAAAGACAAGCAGCGCAGCTTGATGCATAGTAAAAAAAATAATAAATAGACAACTGGTCGACCTCATTAGAAATAAAAACCCAAAAGATTAGATAGACAAACAAACAAACACATAAATGTGGAGAGAAGGGCAGTGCGCGCAGGAGCAAAGGTAAACAGCAGACAGACCTGAATCCTTATCTTTACAAGGTCGACCTCAGAACTTTGTTCAGTTTGTCTCGGTGACGGATAATGGAAGGAAGGGCAGGCAACTGGTCGACTTCATTTAAATAAACAAATATAAAATAAGATAAACTCTCAGGAATAGATAAATAATAACAAAAAAATTGTAAAGTGGAGAAAGCGAGAGCGCGCGAATGCACTCAAGCAAACACAAACAGCACAGCACGATGCGTATTTTATTTTAAAATTGACAAAATAAATCAAAAATAAATCAAAAATAAAAATAAGTGGAAAAGGCGAGAGTGCGCGAGCACACAGGAGCAAAGACAAGCAGCGCAGCTTGATGCGTAGTAAAAAAAATAATAAATAGACAACTGGTCGACCTCATTAGAAATAAAAACCCAAAAGATTAGATAGACAAACAAACAAACACATAAATGTGGAGAGAAGGGCAGTGCGCGCAGGAGCAAAGGTAAACAGCAGACAGACCTGAATCCTTATCTTTACAAGGTCGACCTCAGAACTTTGTTCAGTTTGTCTCGGTGACGGATAATGGAAGGAAGGGCAGGCAACTGGTCGACTTCATTTAAATAAACAAATAAAAAATAAGATAAACTCTCAGGAATAGATACATAATAACAAAAAAATTGTAAAGTGGAGAAATGGAGAGCGCGCGATTGCACTCAAGCAAACACAAACAGCACAACACGATGCGTATTTTTCTTTAAAATTGACAAAATAAATCAAAAATAAATCAAAAATAAAAATAAGTGGAAAAGGCGAGAGTGCGCGAGCACACAGGAGCAAAGACAAGCAGCGCAGCTTGATGCGTAGTAAAAAAAATAATACATAGACAACTGGTCGACCTCATTAGAAATAAAAACCCAAAAGATTAGATAGACAAACAAACAAACACATAAATGTGGAGAGAAGGGCAGTGCGCGCAGGTGCAAAGGTAAACAGCAGACAGACCTGAATCCTTATCTTTACAAGGTCGACCTCAGAACTTTGTTCAGTTTGTCTCGGTGACGGATAATGGAATGAAGGCCAGGCAACTGGTCGACTTCATTTAAATAAACAAATAAAAAATAAGATAAACTCTCAGGAATAGATAAATAATAACAAAAAAATTGTAAAGTGGAGAAAGAGAGAGCGCGCGAATGCACTCAAGCAAACACAAACAGCACAGCACTATGAGTGTTTTTTTTTAAATTGACAAAATAAATAAAAAATAAATCAAAAATAAAAATAAGTGGAAAAGGAGAGAGTGCGCGAGCACACAGGAGCAAAGACAAGCAGCGCAGCTTGATGCATAGTAAAAAAAATAATACATAGACAACTGGTCGACCTCATTAGAAATAAAAACCCAAAAGATTAGATAGACAAACAAACAAACACATAAATATGGAGAGAAGGGCAGTGCGCGCAGGAGCAAAGGTAAACAGCAGACAGACCTGAATCCTTATCTTTACAAGGTCGACCTCAGAACTTTGTTCAGTTTGTCTCGGTGACGGATAATGGAAGGAAGGGCAGGCAACTGGTCGACTTCATTTAAATAAACAAATATAAAATAAGATAAACTCTCAGGAATAGATAAATAATAACAAAAAAATTGTAAAGTGGAGAAAGCGAGAGCGCGCGAATGCACTCAAGCAAACACAAACAGCACAGCACGATGCGTATTTTATTTTAAAATTGACAAAATAAATCAAAAATAAATCAAAAATAAAAATAAGTGGAAAAGGCGAGAGTGCGCGAGCACACAGGAGCAAAGACAAGCAGCGCAGCTTGATGCGTAGTAAAAAAAATAATAAATAGACAACTGGTCGACCTCATTAGAAATAAAAACCCAAAAGATTAGATAGACAAACAAACAAACACATAAATGTGGAGAGAAGGGCAGTGCGCGCAGGAGCAAAGGTAAACAGCAGACAGACCTGAATCCTTATCTTTACAAGGTCGACCTCAGAACTTTGTTCAGTTTGTCTCGGTGACGGATAATGGAAGGAAGGGCAGGCAACTGGTCGACTTCATTTAAATAAACAAATAAAAAATAAGATAAACTCTCAGGAATAGATAAATAATAACAAAAAAATTGTAAAGTGGAGAAAGCGAGAGCGCGCGAATGCACTCAAGCAAACACAAACAGCACAGCACGATGCGTATTTTTTTTAAATTGACAAAATAAATCAAAAATAAATCAAAAATAAAAATAAGTGGAAAAGGCGAGAGTGCGCGAGCACACAGGAGCAAAGACAAGCAGCGCAGCTTGATGCGTAGTAAAAAAAATAATAAATAGACAACTGGTCGACCTCATTAGAAATAAAAACCCAAAAGATTAGATAGACAAACAAACAAACACATAAATGTGGAGAGAAGGGCTGTGCGCGCAGGAGCAAAGGTAAACAGCAGACAGACCTGAATCCTTATCTTTACAAGGTCGACCTCAGAACTTTGTTCAGTTTGTCTCGGTGATGGATAATGGAAGGAAGGGCAGGCAACTGGTCGACTTCATTTAAATAAACAAATAAAAAATAAGATAAACTCTCAGGAATAGATAAATAATAACAAAAAAATTGTAAAGTTGAGAAAGCGAGAGCGCGCGAATGCACTCAAGCAAACACAAACAGCACAGCACGATGCGTATTTTTTTTAAAAATTGACAAAATAAATCAAAAATAAATCAAAAATAAAAATAAGTGGAAAAGGCGAGAGTGCGCGAGCACACAGGAGCAAAGACAAGCAGCGCAGCTTGATGCGTAGTAAAAAAAATAATAAATAGACAACTGTTCGACCTCATTAGAAATAAAAACCCAAAAGATTAGATAGACAAACAAACAAACACATAAATGTGGAGAGAAGGGCAGTGCGCGCAGGAGCAAAGGTAAACAGCAGACAGACCTGAATCCTTATCTTTACAATGTCGACCTCAGAACTTTGTTCAGTTTGTCTCGGTGACGGATAATGGAAGGAAGGGCAGGCAACTGGTCGACTTCATTTAAATAAACAAATTAAAAATAAGATAAACTCTCAGGAATAGATAAATAATAACAAAAAAATTGTAAAGTGGAGAAATGGAGAGCGCGCGATTGCACTCAAGCAAACACAAACAGCACAACACGATGCGTATTTTTCTTTAAAATTGACAAAATAAATCAAAAATAAATCAAAAATAAAAATAAGTGGAAAAGGCGAGAGTGCGCGAGCACACAGGAGCAAAGACAAGCAGCGCAGCTTGATGCGTACTAAAAAAAATAATAAATAGACAACTGGTCGACCTCATTAGAAATAAAAACCCAAAAGATTAGATAGACAAACAAACAAACACATAAATGTGGAGAGAAGGGCAGTGCGCGCAGGAGCAAAGGTAAACAGCAGACAGACCTGAATCCTTATCTTTACAAGGTCGACCTCAGAACTTTGTTCAGTTTGTCTCGGTGACGGATAATGGAAGGAAGGGCAGGCAACTGGTCGACTTCATTTAAATAAACAAATAAAAAATAAGATAAACTCTCAGGAATAGATAAATAATAACAAAAAAATTGTAAAGTGGAGAAAGAGAGAGCGCGCGAATGCACTCAAGCAAACACAAACAGCACAGCACTATGCGTGTTTTTTTTTAAATTGACAAAATAAATCAAAAATAAATCAAAAATAAAAATAAGTGGAAAAGGAGAGAGTGCGCGAGCACACAGGAGCAAAGACAAGCAGCGCAGCTTGATGCGTAGTAAAAAAAATAATACATAGACAACTGGTCGACCTCATTAGAAATAAAAACCCAAAAGATTAGATAGACAAACAAACAAACACATAAATGTGGAGAGAAGGGCAGTGCGCGCAGGAGCAAAGGTAAACAGCAGACAGACCTGAATCCTTATCTTTACAAGGTCGACCTCAGAACTTTGTTCAGTTTGTCTCGGTGACGGATAATGGAAGGAAGGGCAGGCAACTGGTCGACTTCATTTAAATAAACAAATATAAAATAAGATAAACTCTCAGGAATAGATAAATAATAACAAAAAAATTGTAAAGTGGAGAAAGCGAGAGCGCGCGAATGCACTCAAGCAAACACAAACAGCACAGCACGATGCGTATTTTATTTTAAAATTGACAAAATAAATCAAAAATAAATCAAAAATAAAAATAAGTGGAAAAGGCGAGAGTGCGCGAGCACACAGGAGCAAAGACAAGCAGCGCAGCTTGATGCGTAGTAAAAAAAATAATAAATAGACAACTGGTCGACCTCATTAGAAATAAAAACCCAAAAGATTAGATAGACAAACAAACAAACACATAAATGTGGAGAGAAGGGCAGTGCGCGCAGGAGCAAAGGTAAACAGCAGACAGACCTGAATCCTTATCTTTACAAGGTCGACCTCAGAAATTTGTTCAGTTTGTCTCGGTGACGGATAATGGATGGAAGGGCAGGCAACTGGTCGACTTCATTTAAATAAACAAATAAAAAATAAGATAAACTCTCAGGAATAGATAAATAATAACAAAAAAATTGTAAAGTGGAGAAAGCGAGAGCGCGCGAATGCACTCAAGCAAACACAAACAGCACAGCACGATGCGTATTTTTTTTAAATTGACAAAATAAATAAAAAATAAATCAAAAATAAAAATAAGTGGAAAAGGCGAGAGTGCGCGAGCACACAGGAGCAAAGACAAGCAGCGCAGCTTGATGCGTAGTAAAAAAAATAATAAATAGACAACTGTTCGACCTCATTAGAAATAAAAACCCAAAAGATTAGATAGACAAACAAACAAACACATAAATGTGGAGAGAAGGGCAGTGCGCGCAGGAGCAAAGGTAAACAGCAGACAGACCTGAATCCTTATCTTTACAAGGTCGACCTCAGAACTTTGTTCAGTTTGTCTCGGTGACTGATAATGGAAGGAAGGGCAGGCAACTGGTCGACTTCATTTAAATAAACAAATAAAAAATAAGATAAACTCTCAGGAATAGATAAATAATAACAAAAAAATTGTAAAGTGGGGAAAGCGAGAGCGCGCGAATGCATTCAAGCAAACACAAACAGCACAGCACGATGCGTATTTTTTTTTAAATTGACAAAATAAATCAAAAATAAATCATAAATAAAAATAAGTGGAAAAGGCGAGAGTGCGCGAGCACACAGGAGCAAAGACAAGCAGCGCAGCTTGATGCGTAGTAAAAAAAATAATAAATAGACAACTGGTCGACCTCATTAGAAATAAAAACCCAAAAGATTAGATAGACAAACAAACAAACACATAAATGTGGAGAGAAGGGCAGTGCGCGCAGGAGCAAAGGTAAACAGCAGACAGACCTGAATCCTTATCTTTACAAGGTCGACCTCAGAACTTTGTTCAGTTTGTCTCGGTGACGGATAATGGAAGGAAGGGCAGGCAACTGGTCGACTTCATTTAAATAAACAAATAAAAATAAGATAAACTCTCAGGAATAGATAAATAATAACAAAAAAATTGTAAAGTGGAGAAAGCGAGAGCACGCGAATGCACTCAAGCAAACACAAACAGCACAGCACGATGCGTATTTTTTTTAAATTGACAAAATAAATCAAAAATAAAAATAAGTGGAAAAGGCGAGAGTGCGCGAGCACACAGGAGCAAAGACAAGCAGCGCAGCTTGATGCGTACTAAAAAAAATAATAAATAGACAACTGGTCGACCTCATTAGAAATAAAAACCCAAAAGATTAGATAGACAAACAAACAAACACATAAATATGGAGAGAAGGGCAGTCCTCGCAGGAGCAAATGTAAACAGCAGACAGACCTGAATCCTTATCTTTACACGGTCGACCTCAGAACTTTGTTCATTTTGTCTCGGTGACAGATAATGGAAGGAAGGGCAGGCAACTGGTCGACTTCATTTAAATAAACAAATAAAAAATAAGATAAACTCTCAGGAATAGATAAATAATAACAAAAAAATTGTAAAGTGGAGAAAGAGAGAGCGCGCGAATGCACTCAAGCAAACACAAACAGCACAGCACTATGCGTGTTTTTTTTAAATTGACAAAATAAATCAAAAATAAATCAAAAATAAAAATAAGTGGAAAAGGAGAGAGTGCGCGAGCACACAGGAGCAAAGACAAGCAGCGCAGCTTGATGCGTAGTAAAAAAAATAATACATAGACAACTGGTCGACCTCATTAGAAATAAAAACACAAAAGATTAGATAGACAAACAAACAAACACATAAATGTGGAGAGAAGGGCAGTGCGCGCAGGAGCAAAGGTAAACAGCAGACAGACCTGAATCCTTATCTTTACAAGGTCGACCTCAGAACTTTGTTCAGTTTGTCTCGGTGACGGATAATGGAAGGAAGGGCAGGCAACTGGTCGACTTCATTTAAATAAACAAATATAAAATAAGATAAACTCTCAGGAATAGATAAATAATAACAAAAAAATTGTAAAGTGGAGAAAGCGAGAGCGCGCGAATGCACTCAAGCAAACACAAACAGCACAGCACGATGCGTATTTTTTTTAAATTGACAAAATAAATCAAAAATAAATCAAAAATAAAAATAAGTGGAAAAGGCGAGAGTGCGCGAGCACACAGGAGCAAAGACAAGCAGCGCAGCTTGATGCGTAGTAAAAAAAATAATAAATAGACAACTGGTCGACCTCATTAGAAATAAAAACCCAAAAGATTAGATAGACAAACAAACAAACACATAAATGTGGAGAGAATGGCTGTGCGCGCAGGAGCAAAGGTAAACAGCAGACAGACCTGAATCCTTATCTTTACAAGGTCGACCTCAGAACTTTGTTCAGTTTGTCTCGGTGACTGATAATGGAAGGAAGGGCAGGCAACTGGTCGACTTCATTTAAATAAACAAATAAAAAATAAGATAAACTCTCAGGAATAGATAAATAATAACAAAAAAATTGTAAAGTGGGGAAAGCGAGAGCGCGCGAATGCATTCAAGCAAACACAAACAGCACAGCACGATGCGTATTTTTTTTTAAAATTGACAAAATAAATCAAAAATAAATCAAAAATAAAAATAAGTGGAAAAGGCGAGAGTGCGCGAGCACACAGGAGCAAAGACAAGCAGCGCAGCTTGATGCGTAGTAAAAAAAATAATAAATAGACAACTGGTCGACCTCATTAGAAATAAAAACCCAAAAGATTAGATAGACAAACTAACAAAAACATAAATGTGGAGAGAAGGGCAGTGCGCGAAGGATCAAAGGTAAACAGCAGACAGACCTGAATCCTTATCTTTACAAGGTCGACCTCAGAACTTTGTTCAGTTTGTCTCGGTGACGGATAATGGAAGGAAGGGCAGGCAACTGGTCGACTTCATTTAAATAAACAAATAAAAAATAAGATAAACTCTCAGGAATAGATAAATAATAACAAAAAAATTGTAAAGTTGAGAAAGCGAGAGCGCGCGAATGCACTCAAGCAAACACAAACAGCACAGCACGATGCGTATTTTTTTTAAAAATTGACAAAATAAATCAAAAATAAATCAAAAATAAAAATAAGTGGAAAAGGCGAGAGTGCGCGAGCACACAGGAGCAAAGACAAGCAGCGCAGCTTGATGCGTAGTAAAAAAAATAATAAATAGACAACTGTTCGACCTCATTAGAAAAAAAAACCCAAAAGATTAGATACACAAACAAACAAACACATAAATGTGGAGAGAAGGGCAGTGCGCGCAGGAGCAAAGGTAAACAGCAGACAGACCTGAATCCTTATCTTTACAAGGTCGACCTCAGAACTTTGTTCAGTTTGTCTCGGTGACGGATAATGGAAGGAAGGGCAGGCAACTGGTCGACTTCATTTAAATAAACAAATAAAAAATAAGATAAACTCTCAGGAATGGATAAATAATAACAAAAAATTGTAAAGTGGAGAAATGGAGAGCGCGCGATTGCACTCAAGCAAACACAAACAGCACAACACGATGCGTATTTTTCTTTAAAATTGACAAAATAAATCAAAAATAAATCAAAAATAAAAATAAGTGGAAAAGGCGAGAGTGCGCGAGCACACAGGAGCAAAGACAAGCAGCGCAGCTTGATGCGTACTAAAAAAAATAATAAATAGACAACTGGTCGACCTCATTAGAAATAAAAACCCAAAAGATTAGATAGACAAACAAACAAACACATAAATATGGAGAGAAGGGCAGTCCTCGCAGGAGCAAATGTAAACAGCAGACAGACCTGAATCCTTATCTTTACACAGTCGAACTCAGAACATTGTTCATTTTGTCTCGGTGACGGATAATGGAAGGAAGGGCAGGCAACTGGTCGACTTCATTTAAATAAACAAATAAAAAATGAGATAAACTCTCAGGAGTAGATAAATAATAACAAAAAAATTGTAAAGTGGAGAAAGCGAGAGCGCGCGAATGCACTCAGGCAAACACAAACAGCACAGCACGATGCGTATTTTTTTTTTAAATTGACAAAATAAATCAAAAATAAATCAAAAATAAAAATAAGTGGAAAAGGCGAGAGTGCGCGAGCACACAGGAGCAAAGACAAGCAGCGCAGCTTGATGCGTAGTAAAAAAAATAATACATAGACAACTGGTCGACCTCATTAGAAATAAAAACCCAAAAGATTAGATAGACAAACTAACAAAAACATAAATGTGGAGAGAAGGGCAGTGCGCGAAGGATCAAAGGTAAACAGCAGACAGACCTGAATCCTTATCTTTACAAGGTCGACCTCAGAACTTTGTTCAGTTTGTCTCGGTGACGGATAATGGAAGGAAGGGCAGGCAACTGGTCGACTTCATTTAAATAAACAAATAAAAAATAAGATAAACTCTCAGGAATAGATAAATAATAACAAAAAAATTGTAAAGTTGAGAAAGCGAGAGCGCGCGAATGCACTCAAGCAAACACAAACAGCACAGCACGATGCGTATTTTTTTTAAAAATTGACAAATTAAATCAAAAATAAATCAAAAATAAAAATAAGTGGAAAAGGCGAGAGTGCGCGAGCACACAGGAGCAAAGACAAGCAGCGCAGCTTGATGCGTAGTAAAAAAAATAATAAATAGACAACTGTTCGACCTCATTAGAAATAAAAACCCAAAAGATTAGATAGACAAACAAACAAACACATAAATGTGGAGAGAAGGGCAGTGCGCGCAGGAGCAAAGGTAAACAGCAGACAGACCTGAATCCTTATCTTTACAAGGTCGACCTCAGAACTTTGTTCAGTTTGTCTCGGTGACGGATAATGGAAGGAAGGGCAGGCAACTGGTCGACTTCATTTAAATAAACAAATAAAAAATAAGATAAACTCTCAGGAATAGATAAATAATAACAAAAAAATTGTAAAGTGGAGAAATGGAGAGCGCGCGATTGCACTCAAGCAAACACAAACAGCACAACACGATGCGTATTTTTCTTTAAAATTGACAAAATAAATCAAAAATAAATCAAAAATAAAAATAAGTGGAAAAGGCGAGAGTGCGCGAGCACACAGGAGCAAAGACAAGCAGCGCAGCTTGATGCGTACTAAAAAAAATAATAAATAGACAACTGGTCGACCTCATTAGAAATAAAAACCCAAAAGATTAGATAGACAAACAAACAAACACATAAATATGGAGAGAAGGGCAGTCCTCGCAGGAGCAAATGTAAACAGCAGACAGACCTGAATCCTTATCTTTACACGGTCGACCTCAGAACTTTGTTCATTTTGTCTCGGTGACGGATAATGGAAGGAAGGGCAGGCAACTGGTCGACTTCATTTAAATAAACAAATAAAAAATAAGATAAACTCTCAGGAGTAGATAAATAATAACAAAAAAATTGTAAAGTGGAGAAAGCGAGAGCGCGCGAATGCACTCAAGCAAACACAAACAGCACAGCACGATGCGTATTTTTTTTTTAAATTGACAAAATAAATCAAAAATAAATCAAAAATAAAAATAAGTGGAAAAGGCGAGAGTGCGCGAGCACACAGGAGCAAAGACAAGCAGCGCAGCTTGATGCGTAGTAAAAAAAATAATACATAGACAACTGGTCGACCTCATTAGAAATAAAAACCCAAAAGATTAGATAGACAAACAAACAAACACATAAATGTGGAGAGAAGGGCAGTGCGCGCAGGAGCAAAGGTAAACAGCAGACAGACCTGAATCCTTATCTTTACAAGGTCGACCTCAGAACTTTGTTCAGTTTGTCTCGGTGACGGATAATGGAAGGAAGGGTAGGCAACTGGTCGACTTCATTTAAATAAACAAATATAAAATAAGATAAACTCTCAGGAATAGATAAATAATAACAAAAAAATTGTAAAGTGGAGAAAGAGAGAGCGCGCGAATGCACTCAAGCAAACACAAACAGCACAGCACTATGCGTGTTTTTTTTTAAATTGACAAAATAAATAAAAAATAAATCAAAAATAAAAATAAGTGGAAAAGGAGAGAGTGCGCGAGCACACAGGAGCAAAGACAAGCAGCGCAGCTTGATGCATAGTAAAAAAAATAATAAATAGACAACTGGTCGACCTCATTAGAAATAAAAACCCAAAAGATTAGATAGACAAACAAACAAACACATAAATGTGGAGAGAAGGGCAGTGCGCGCAGGAGCAAAGGTAAACAGCAGACAGACCTGAATCCTTATCTTTACAAGGTCGACCTCAGAACTTTGTTCAGTTTGTCTCGGTGACGGATAATGGAAGGAAGGGCAGGCAACTGGTCGACTTCATTTAAATAAACAAATATAAAATAAGATAAACTCTCAGGAATAGATAAATAATAACAAAAAAATTGTAAAGTGGAGAAAGCGAGAGCGCGCGAATGCACTCAAGCAAACACAAACAGCACAGCACGATGCGTATTTTATTTTAAAATTGACAAAATAAATCAAAAATAAATCAAAAATAAAAATAAGTGGAAAAGGCGAGAGTGCGCGAGCACACAGGAGCAAAGACAAGCAGCGCAGCTTGATGCGTAGTAAAAAAAATAATAAATAGACAACTGGTCGACCTCATTAGAAATAAAAACCCAAAAGATTAGATAGACAAACAAACAAACACATAAATGTAGAGAGAAGGGCAGTGCGCGCAGGAGCAAAGGTAAACAGCAGACAGACCTGAATCCTTATCTTTACAAGGTCGACCTCAGAACTTTGTTCAGTTTGTCTCGGTGACGGATAATGGAAGGAAGGGAAGGCAACTGGTCGACTTCATTTAAATAAACAAATAAAAAATAAGATAAACTCTCAGGAATAGATACATAATAACAAAAAAATTGTAAAGTGGAGAAATGGAGAGCGCGCGATTGCACTCAAGCAAACACAAACAGCACAACACGATGCGTATTTTTCTTTAAAATTGACAAAATAAATCAAAAATAAATCAAAAATAAAAATAAGTGGAAAAGGCGAGAGTGCGCGAGCACACAGGAGCAAAGACAAGCAGCGCAGCTTGATGCGTAGTAAAAAAAATAATACATAGACAACTGGTCGACCTCATTAGAAATAAAAACCCAAAAGATTAGATAGACAAACAAACAAACACATAAATGTGGAGAGAAGGGCAGTGCGCGCAGGAGCAAAGGTAAACAGCAGACAGACCTGAATCCTTATCTTTACAAGGTCGACCTCAGAACTTTGTTCAGTTTGTCTCGGTGACGGATAATGGAAGGAAGGGCAGGCAACTGGTCGACTTCATTTAAATAAACAAATAAAAAATAAGATAAACTCTCAGGAATAGATAAATAATAACAAAAAAATTGTAAAGTGGAGAAAGAGAGAGCGCGCGAATGCACTCAAGCAAACACAAACAGCACAGCACTATGCGTGTTTTTTTTTAAATTGACAAAATAAATCAAAAATAAATCAAAAATAAAAATAAGTGGAAAAGGAGAGAGTGCGCGAGCACACAGGGCAAAGACAAGCAGCGCAGCTTGATGCATAGTAAAAAAAATAATACATAGACAACTGGTCGACCTCATTAGAAATAAAAACCCAAAAGATTAGATAGACAAACAAACAAACACATAAATGTGGAGAGAAGGGCAGTGCGCGCAGGATCAAAGGTAAACAGCAGACAGACCTGAATCCTTATCTTTACAAGGTCGACCTCAGAACTTTGTTCAGTTTGTCTCGGTGACGGATAATGGAAGGAAGGGCAGGCAACTGGTCGACTTCATCTAAATAAACAAATAAAAAATAAGATAAACTCTCAGGAATAGATAAATAATAACAAAAAATTGTAAAGTGGAGAAAGAGAGAGCGCGCGAATGCACTCAAGCAAACACAAACAGCACAGCACTATGCGTGTTTTTTTTTAAATTGACAAAATAAATCAAAAATAAATCAAAAATAAAAATAAGTGGAAAAGGAGAGAGTGCGCGAGCACACAGGAGCAAAGACAAGCAGCGCAGCTTGATGCGTAGTAAAAAAAATAATACATAGACAACTGGTCGACCTCATTAGAAATAAAAACCCAAAAGATTAGATAGACAAACAAACAAACACATAAATGTGGAGAGAAGGGCAGTGCGCGCAGGAGCAAAGGTAAACAGCAGACAGACCTGAATCCTTATCTTTACAAGGTCGACCTCAGAACTTTGTTCAGTTTGTCTCGGTGACGGATAATGGAAGGAAGGGCAGGCAACTGGTCGACTTCATTTAAATAAACAAATATAAAATAAGATAAACTCTCAGGAATAGATAAATAATAACAAAAAAATTGTAAAGTGGAGAAAGCGAGAGCGCGGGAATGCACTCAAGCAAACACAAACAGCACAGCACGATGCGTATTTTATTTTAAAATTGACAAAATAAATCAAAAATAAATCAAAAATAAAAATAAGTGGAAAAGGCGAGAGTGCGCGAGCACACAGGAGCAAAGACAAGCAGCGCAGCTTGATGCGTAGTAAAAAAAATAATAAATAGACAACTGGTCGACCTCATTAGAAATAAAAACCCAAAAGATTAGATAGACAAACAAACAAACACATAAATGTGGAGAGAAGGGCAGTGCGCGCAGGAGCAAAGGTAAACAGCAGACAGACCTGAATCCTTATCTTTACAAGGTCGACCTCAGAACTTTGTTCAGTTTGTCTCGGTGACGGATAATGGATGGAAGGGCAGGCAACTGGTCGACTTCATTTAAATAAACAAATAAAAAATAAGATAAACTCTCAGGAATAGATAAATAATAACAAAAAAATTGTAAAGTGGAGAAAGCGAGAGCGCGCGAATGCACTCAAGCAAACACAAACAGCACAGCACGATGCGTATTTTTTTTAAATTGACAAAATAAATCAAAAATAAATCAAAAATAAAAATAAGTGGAAAAGGCGAGAGTGCGCGAGCACACAGGAGCAAAGACAAGCAGCGCAGCTTGATGCGTAGTAAAAAAAATAATAAATAGACAACTGGTCGACCTCATTAGAAATAAAAACCCAAAAGATTAGATAGACAAACAAACAAACACATAAATGTGGAGAGAATGGCTGTGCGCGCAGGAGCAAAGGTAAACAGCAGACAGACCTGAATCCTTATCTTTACAAGGTCGACCTCAGAACTTTGTTCAGTTTGTCTCGGTGACTGATAATGGAAGGAAGGGCAGGCAACTGGTCGACTTCATTTAAATAAACAAATAAAAAATAAGATAAACTCTCAGGAATAGATAAATAATAACAAAAAAATTGTAAAGTGGGGAAAGCGAGAGCGCGCGAATGCATTCAAGCAAACACAAACAGCACAGCACGATGCGTATTTTTTTTTAAAATTGACAAAATAAATCAAAAATAAATCAAAAATAAAAATAAGTGGAAAAGGCGAGAGTGCGCGAGCACACAGGAGCAAAGACAAGCAGCGCAGCTTGATGCGTAGTAAAAAAAAATAATAAATAGACAACTGGTCGACCTCATTAGAAATAAAAACCCAAAAGATTAGATAGACAAACTAACAAAAACATAAATGTGGAGAGAAGGGCAGTGCGCGAAGGATCAAAGGTAAACAGCAGACAGACCTGAATCCTTATCTTTACAAGGTCGACCTCAGAACTTTGTTCAGTTTGTCTCGGTGACGGATAATGGAAGGAAGGGCAGGCAACTGGTCGACTTCATTTAAATAAACAAATAAAAAATAAGATAAACTCTCAGGAATAGATAAATAATAACAAAAAAATTGTAAAGTTGAGAAAGCGAGAGCGCGCGAATGCACTCAAGCAAACACAAACAGCACAGCACGATGCGTATTTTTTTTTAAAATTGACAAAATAAATCAAAAATAAATCAAAAATAAAAATAAGTGGAAAAGGCGAGAGTGCGCGAGCACACAGGAGCAAAGACAAGCAGCGCAGCTTGATGCGTAGTAAAAAAAATAATAAATAGACAACTGTTCGACCTCATTAGAAATAAAAACCCAAAAGATTAGATAGACAAACAAACAAACACATAAATGTGGAGAGAAGGGCAGTGCGCGCAGGAGCAAAGGTAAACAGCAGACAGACCTGAATCCTTATCTTTACAAGGTCGACCTCAGAACTTTGTTCAGTTTGTCTCGGTGACGGATAATGGAAGGAAGGGCAGGCAACTGGTCGACTTCATTTAAATAAACAAATAAAAAATAAGATAAACTCTCAGGAATAGATAAATAATAACAAAAAAATTGTAAAGTGGAGAAATGGAGAGCGCGCGATTGCACTCAAGCAAACACAAACAGCACAACACGATGCGTACTTTTCTTTAAAATTGACAAAATAAATCAAAAATAAATCAAAAATAAAAATAAGTGGAAAAGGCGAGAGTGCGCGAGCACACAGGAGCAAAGACAAGCAGCGCAGCTTGATGCGTACTAAAAAAAATAATAAATAGACAACTGGTCGACCTCATTAGAAATAAAAACCCAAAAGATTAGATAGACAAACAAACAAACACATAAATATGGAGAGAAGGGCAGTCCTCGCAGGAGCAAATGTAAACAGCAGACAGACCTGAATCCTTATCTTTACACAGTCGAACTCAGAACATTGTTCATTTTGTCTCGGTGACGGATAATGGAAGGAAGGGCAGGCAATTGGTCGACTTCATTTAAATAAACAAATAAAAAATGAGATAAACTCTCAGGAGTAGATAAATAATAACAAAAAAATTGTAAAGTGGAGAAAGCGAGAGCCCGCGAATGCACTCAAGCAAACACAAACAGCACAGCACTATGCGTGTTTTTTTTTAAATTGACAAAATAAATAAAAAATAAATCAAAAATAAAAATAAGTGGAAAAGGAGAGAGTGCGCGAGCACACAGGAGCAAAGACAAGCAGCGCAGCTTGATGCATAGTAAAAAAAATAATAAATAGACAACTGGTCGACCTCATTAGAAATAAAAACCCAAAAGATTAGATAGACAAACAAACAAACACATAAATGTGGAGAGAAGGGCAGTGCGCGCAGGAGCAAAGGTAAACAGCAGACAGACCTGAATCCTTATCTTTACAAGGTCGACCTCAGAACTTTGTTCAGTTTGTCTCGGTGACGGATAATGGAAGGAAGGGCAGGCAACTGGTCGACTTCATTTAAATAAACAAATATAAAATAAGATAAACTCTCAGGAATAGATAAATAATAACAAAAAAATTGTAAAGTGGAGAAAGCGAGAGCGCGCGAATGCACTCAAGCAAACACAAACAGCACAGCACGATGCGTATTTTATTTTAAAATTGACAAAATAAATCAAAAATAAATCAAAAATAAAAATAAGTGGAAAAGGCGAGAGTGCGCGAGCACACAGGAGCAAAGACAAGCAGCGCAGCTTGATGCGTAGTAAAAAAAATAATAAATAGACAACTGGTCGACCTCATTAGAAATAAAAACCCAAAAGATTAGATAGACAAACAAACAAACACATAAATGTGGAGAGAAGGGCAGTGCGCGCAGGAGCAAAGGTAAACAGCAGACAGACCTGAATCCTTATCTTTACAAGGTCGACCTCAGAACTTTGTTCAGTTTGTCTCGGTGACGGATAATGGAAGGAAGGGCAGGCAACTGGTCTACTTCATTTAAATAAACAAATAAAAAATAAGATAAACTCTCAGGAATAGATACATAATAACAAAAAAATTGTAAAGTGGAGAAATGGAGAGCGCGCGATTGCACTCAAGCAAACACAAACAGCACAACACGATGCGTATTTTTCTTTAAAATTGACAAAATAAATCAAAAATAAATCAAAAATAAAAATAAGTGGAAAAGGCGAGAGTGCGCGAGCACACAGGAGCAAAGACAAGCAGCGCAGCTTGATGCGTAGTAAAAAAAATAATACATAGACAACTGGTCGACCTCATTAGAAATAAAAACCCAAAAGATTAGATAGACAAACAAACAAACACATAAATGTGGAGAGAAGGGCAGTGCGCGCAGGAGCAAAGGTAAACAGCAGACAGACCTGAATCCTTATCTTTACAAGGTCGACCTCAGAACTTTGTTCAGTTTGTCTCGGTGACGGATAATGGAAGGAAGGCCAGGCAACTGGTCGACTTCATTTAAATAAACAAATAAAAAATAAGATAAACTCTCAGGAATAGATAAGTAATAACAAAAAAATTGTAAAGTGGAGAAAGAGAGAGCGCGCGAATGCACTCAAGCAAACACAAACAGCACAGCACTATGAGTGTTTTTTTTTAAATTGACAAAATAAATAAAAAATAAATCAAAAATAAAAATAAGTGGAAAAGGAGAGAGTGCGCGAGCACACAGGAGCAAAGACAAGCAGCGCAGCTTGATGCATAGTAAAAAAAATAATACATAGACAACTGGTCGACCTCATTAGAAATAAAAACCCAAAAGATTAGATAGACAAACAAACAAACACATAAATATGGAGAGAAGGGCAGTGCGCGCAGGAGCAAAGGTAAACAGCAGACAGACCTGAATCCTTATCTTTACAAGGTCGACCTCAGAACTTTGTTCAGTTTGTCTCGGTGACGGATAATGGAAGGAAGGGCAGGCAACTGGTCGACTTCATTTAAATAAACAAATATAAAATAAGATAAACTCTCAGGAATAGATAAATAATAACAAAAAAATTGTAAAGTGGAGAAAGCGAGAGCGCGCGAATGCACTCAAGCAAACACAAACAGCACAGCACGATGCGTATTTTATTTTAAAATTGACAAAATAAATCAAAAATAAATCAAAAATAAAAATAAGTGGAAAAGGCGAGAGTGCGCGAGCACACAGGAGCAAAGACAAGCAGCGCAGCTTGATGCGTAGTAAAAAAAATAATAAGTAGACAACTGGTCGACCTCATTAGAAATAAAAACCCAAAAGATTAGATAGACAAACAAACAAACACATAAATGTGGAGAGAAGGGCAGTGCGCGCAGGAGCAAAGGTAAACAGCAGACAGACCTGAATCCTTATCTTTACAAGGTCGACCTCAGAACTTTGTTCAGTTTGTCTCGGTGACGGATAATGGAAGGAAGGGCAGGCAACTGGTCGACTTCATTTAAATAAACAAATAAAAAATAAGATAAACTCTCAGGAATAGATAAATAATAACAAAAAAATTGTAAAGTGGAGAAAGCGAGAGCGCGCGAATGCACTCAAGCAAACACAAACAGCACAGCACGATGCGTATTTTTTTTAAATTGACAAAATAAATCAAAAATAAATCAAAAATAAAAATAAGTGGAAAAGGCGAGAGTGCGCGAGCACACAGGAGCAAAGACAAGCAGCGCAGCTTGATGCGTAGTAAAAAAAATAATAAATAGACAACTGGTCGACCTCATTAGAAATAAAAACCCAAAAGATTAGATAGACAAACAAACAAACACATAAATGTGGACAGAAGGGCTGTGCGCGCAGGAGCAAAGGTAAACAGCAGACAGACCTGAATCCTTATCTTTACAAGGTCGACCTCAGAACTTTGTTCAGTTTGTCTCGGTGACGGATAATGGAAGGAAGGGCAGGCAACTGGTCGACTTCAGTTAAATAAACAAATAAAAAATAAGATAAACTCTCAGGAATAGATAAATAATAACAAAAAAATTGTAAAGTTGAGAAAGCGAGAGCGCGCGAATGCACTCAAGCAAACACAAACAGCACAGCACGATGCGTATTTTTTTTAAAAATTGACAAAATAAATCAAAAATAAATCAAAAATAAAAATAAGTGGAAAAGGCGAGAGTGCGCAAGCACACAGGAGCAAAGACAAGCAGCGCAGCTTGATGCGTAGTAAAAAAAATAATAAATAGACAACTGTTCGACCTCATTAGAAATAAAAACACAAAAGATTAGATAGACAAACAAACAAACACATAAATGTGGAGAGAAGGGCAGTGCGCGCAGGAGCAAAGGTAAACAGCAGACAGACCTGAATCCTTATCTTTACAATGTCGACCTCAGAACTTTGTTCAGTTTGTCTCGGTGACGGATAATGGAAGGAAGGGCAGGCAACTGGTCGACTTCATTTAAATAAACAAATAAAAAATAAGATAAACTCTCAGGAATAGATAAATAATAACAAAAAAATTGTAAAGTGGAGAAATGGAGAGCGCGCGATTGCACTCAAGCAAACACAAACAGCACAACACGATGCGTATTTTTCTTTAAAATTGACAAAATAAATCAAAAATAAATCAAAAATAAAAATAAGTGGAAAAGGCGAGAGTGCGCGAGCACACAGGAGCAAAGACAAGCAGCGCAGCTTGATGCGTACTAAAAAAAATAATAAATAGACAACTGGTCGACCTCATTAGAAATAAAAACCCAAAAGATTAGATAGACAAACAAACAAACACATAAATGTGGAGAGAAGGGCAGTGCGCGCAGGAGCAAAGGTAAACAGCAGACAGACCTGAATCCTTATCTTTACAAGGTCGACCTCAGAACTTTGTTCAGTTTGTCTCGGTGACGGATAATGGAAGGAAGGGCAGGCAACTGGTCGACTTCATTTAAATAAACAAATATAAAATAAGATAAACTCTCAGGAATAGATAAATAATAACAAAAAAATTGTAAAGTGGAGAAAGCGAGAGCGCGCGAATGCACTCAAGCAAACACAAACAGCACAGCACGATGCGTATTTTATTTTAAAATTGACAAAATAATTCAAAAATAAATCAAAAATAAAAATAAGTGGAAAAGGCGAGAGTGCGCGAGCACACAGGAGCAAAGACAAGCAGCGCAGCTTGATGCGTAGTAAAAAAAATAATAAATAGACAACTGGTCGACCTCATTAGAAATAAAAACCCAAAAGATTAGATAGACAAACAAACAAACACATAAATGTGGAGAGAAGGGCAGTGCGCGCAGGAGCAAAGGTAAACAGCAGAGAGACCTGAATCCTTATCTTTACAAGGTCGACCTCAGAACTTTGTTCAGTTTGTCTCGGTGACGGATAATGGAAGGAAGGGCAGGCAACTGGTCGACTTCATTTAAATAAACAAATAAAAAATAAGATAAACTCTCAGGAATAGATAAATAATAACAAAAAAATTGTAAAGTGGAGAAAGCGAGAGCGCGCGAATGCACTCAAGCAAACACAAACAGCACAGCACGATGCGTATTTTTTTTAAATTGACAAAATAAATCAAAAATAAATCAAAAATAAAAATAAGTGGAAAAGGCGAGAGTGCGCGAGCACACAGGAGCAAAGACAAGCAGCGCAGCTTGATGCGTAGTAAAAAAAATAATAAATAGACAACTGGTCGACCTCATTAGAAATAAAAACCCAAAAGATTAGATAGACAAACAAACAAACACATAAATGTGGAGAGAAGGGCAGTGCGCGCAGGAGCAAAGGTAAAGAGCAGACAGACCTGAATCCTTATCTTTACAAGGTCGACCTCAGAACTTTGTTCAGTTTGTCTCGGTGACGGATAATGGAAGGAAGGGCAGGCAACTGGTCGACTTCATTTAAATAAACAAATAAAAAATAAGATAAACTCTCAGGAATAGATACATAATAACAAAAAAATTGTAAAGTGGAGAAATGGAGAGCGCGCGATTGCACTCAAGCAAACACAAACAGCACAACACGATGCGTATTTTTCTTTAAAATTGACAAAATAAATCAAAAATAAAAATAAGTGGAAAAGGCGAGAGTGCGCGAGCACACAGGAGCAAAGACAAGCAGCGCAGCTTGATGCGTAGTAAAAAAAATAATACATAGACAACTGGTCGACCTCATTAGAAATAAAAACCCAAAAGATTAGATAGACAAACAAACAAACACATAAATGTGGAGAGAAGGGCAGTGCGCGCAGGAGCAAAGGTAAACAGCAGACAGACCTGAATCCTTATCTTTACAAGGTCGACCTCAGAACTTTGTTCAGTTTGTCTCGGTGACGGATAATGGAAGGAAGGGCAGGCAACTGGTCGACTTCATTTAAATAAACAAATAAAAAATAAGATAAACTCTCAGGAATAGATAAATAATAACAAAAAAATTGTAAAGTGGAGAAAGAGAGAGCGCGCGAATGCACTCAAGCAAACACAAACAGCACAGCACTATGCGTGTTTTTTTTTAAATTGACAAAATAAATAAAAAATAAATCAAAAATAAAAATAAGTGGAAAAGGAGAGAGTGCGCGAGCACACAGGAGCAAAGACAAGCAGCGCAGCTTGATGCATAGTAAAAAAAATAATACATAGACAACTGGTCGACCTCATTAGAAATAAAAACCCAAAAGATTAGATAGACAAACAAACAAACACATAAATGTGGAGAGAAGGGCAGTGCGCGCAGGAGCAAAGGTAAACAGCAGACAGACCTGAATCCTTATCTTTACAAGGTCGACCTCAGAACTTTGTTCAGTTTGTCTCGGTGACGGATAATGGAAGGAAGGGCAGGCAACTGGTCGACTTCATTTAAATAAACAAATAAAAAATAAGTAAACTCTCAGGAATAGATAAATAATAACAAAAAAATTGTAAAGTGGAGAAAGCGAGAGCGCGCGAATGCACTCAAGCAAACACAAACAGCACAGCACGATGCGTATTTTTTTTTAAAATTGACAAAATAAATCAAAAATAAAAATAAGTGGAAAAGGCGAGAGTGCGCGAGCACACAGGAGCAAAGACAAGCAGCGCAGCTTGATGCGTAGTAAAAAAAATAATAAATAGACAACTGGTCGACCTCATTAGAAATAAAATCCCAAAAGATTAGATAGACAAACTAACAAAAACATAAATGTGGAGAGAAGGGCAGTGCGCGAAGGATCAAAGGTAAAGAGCAGACAGACCTGAATCCTTATATTTACAAGGTCGACCTCAGAACTTTGTTCAGTTTGTCTCGGTGACGGATAATGGAAGGAAGGGCAGGCAACTGGTCGACTTCATTTAAATAAACAAATAAAAAATAAGATAAACTCTCAGGAATAGATAAATAATAACAAAAAAATTGTAAAGTGGAGAAATGGAGAGCGCGCGATTGCACTCAAGCAAACACAAACAGCACAACACGATGCGTATTTTTCTTTAAAATTGACAAAATAAATCAAAAATAAATCAAAAATAAAAATAAGTGGAAAAGGCGAGAGTGCGCGAGCACACAGGAGCAAAGACAAGCAGCGCAGCTTGATGCGTACTAAAAAAAATAATAAATAGACAACTGGTCGACCTCATTAGAAATAAAAACCCAAAAGATTAGATAGACAAACAAACAAACACATAAATATGGAGAGAAGGGCAGTCCTCGCAGGAGCAAATGTAAACAGCAGACAGACCTGAATCCTTATCTTTACACGGTCGACCTCAGAACTTTGTTCATTTTGTCTCGGTGACGGATAATGGAAGGAAGGGCAGGCAACTGGTCGACTTCATTTAAATAAACAAATAAAAAATAAGATAAACTCTCAGGAGTAGATAAATAATAACAAAAAAATTGTAAAGTGGAGAAAGCGAGAGCGCGCGAATGCACTCAAGCAAACACAAACAGCACAGCACGATGCGTATTTTTTTTTTAAATTGACAAAATAAATCAAAAATAAATCAAAAATAAAAATAAGTGGAAAAGGCGAGAGTGCGCGAGCACACAGGAGCAAAGACAAGCAGCGCAGCTTGATGCGTAGTAAAAAAAATAATACATAGACAACTGGTCGACCTCATTAGAAATAAAAACCCAAAAGATTAGATAGACAAACAAACAAACACATAAATGTGGAGAGAAGGGCAGTGCGCGCAGGAGCAAAGGTAAACAGCAGACAGACCTGAATCCTTATCTTTACAAGGTCGACCTCAGAACTTTGTTCAGTTTGTCTCGGTGACGGATAATGGAAGGAAGGGCAGGCAACTGGTCGACTTCATTTAAATAAACAAATATAAAATAAGATAAACTCTCAGGAATAGATAAATAATAACAAAAAAATTGTAAAGTGGAGAAAGAGAGAGCGCGCGAATGCACTCAAGCAAACACAAACAGCACAGCACTATGCGTGTTTTTTTTTAAATTGACAAAATAAATAAAAAATAAATCAAAAATAAAAATAAGTGGAAAAGGAGAGAGTGCGCGAGCACACAGGAGCAAAGACAAGCAGCGCAGCTTGATGCATAGTAAAAAAAATAATAAATAGACAACTGGTCGACCTCATTAGAAATAAAAACCCAAAAGATTAGATAGACAAACAAACAAACACATAAATGTGGAGAGAAGGGCAGTGCGCGCAGGAGCAAAGGTAAACAGCAGACAGACCTGAATCCTTATCTTTACAAGGTCGACCTCAGAACTTTGTTCAGTTGGTCTCGGTGACGGATAATGGAAGGAAGGGCAGGCAACTGGTCGACTTCATTTAAATAAACAAATATAAAATAAGATAAACTCTCAGGAATAGATAAATAATAACAAAAAAATTGTAAAGTGGAGAAAGCGAGAGCGCGCGAATGCACTCAAGCAAACACAAACAGCACAGCACGATGCGTATTTTATTTTAAAATTGACAAAATAAATCAAAAATAAATCAAAAATAAAAATAAGTGGAAAAGGCGATAGTGCGCGAGCACACAGGAGCAAAGACAAGCAGCGCAGCTTGATGCGT
This sequence comes from Perognathus longimembris pacificus, assembly GCF_023159225.1. NCBI lineage: Eukaryota > Metazoa > Chordata > Mammalia > Rodentia > Heteromyidae > Perognathus > Perognathus longimembris. The sequence continues at coordinate 17,343 of NW_025958879.1, read as the reverse complement.
AGTAAAAAAAATAATAAATAGACAACTGGTCGACCTCATTAGAAATAAAAACCCAAAAGATTAGATAGACAAACAAACAAACACATAAATGTGGAGAGAAGGGCAGTGCGCGCAGGAGCAAAGGTAAAGAGCAGACAGACCTGAATCCTTATCTTTACAAGGTCGACCTCAGAACTTTGTTCAGTTTGTCTCGGTGACGGATAATGGAAGGAAGGGCAGGCAACTGGTCGACTTCATTTAAATAAACAAATAAAAAATAAGATAAACTCTCAGGAATAGATACATAATAACAAAAAAATTGTAAAGTGGAGAAATGGAGAGCGCGCGATTGCACTCAAGCAAACACAAACAGCACAACACGATGCGTATTTTTCTTTAAAATTGACAAAATAAATCAAAAATAAATCAAAAATAAAAATAAGTGGAAAAGGCGAGAGTGCGCGAGCACACAGGAGCAAAGACAAGCAGCGCAGCTTGATGCGTAGTAAAAAAAATAATACATAGACAACTGGTCGACCTCATTAGAAATAAAAACCCAAAAGATTAGATAGACAAACAAACAAACACATAAATGTGGAGAGAAGGGCAGTGCGCGCAGGAGCAAAGGTAAACAGCAGACAGACCTGAATCCTTATCTTTACAAGGTCGACCTCAGAACTTTGTTCAGTTTGTCTCGGTGACGGATAATGGAAGGAAGGCCAGGCAACTGGTCGACTTCATTTAAATAAACAAATAAAAAATAAGATAAACTCTCAGGAATAGATAAATAATAACAAAAAAATTGTAAAGAGGAGAAAGAGAGAGCGCGCGAATGCACTCAAGCAAACACAAACAGCACAGCACTATGCGTGTTTTTTTTTAAATTGACAAAATAAATCAAAAATAAATCAAAAATAAAAATAAGTGGAAAAGGAGAGAGTGCGCGAGCACACAGGAGCAAAGACAAGCAGCGCAGCTTGATGCATAGTAAAAAAAATAATACATAGACAACTGGTCGACCTCATTAGAAATAAAAACCCAAAAGATTAGATAGAAAAACAAACAAACACATAAATGTGGAGAGAAGGGCAGTGCGCGCAGGAGCAAAGGTAAACAGCAGACAGACCTGAATCCTTATCTTTACAAGGTCGACCTCAGAACTTTGTTCAGTTTGTCTCGGTGACGGATAATGGAAGGAAGGGCAGGCAACTGGTCGACTTCATTTAAATAAACAAATAAAAAATAAGATAAACTCTCAGGAATAGATAAATAATAACAAAAAAATTGTAAAGTGGAGAAAGCGAGAGCGCGCGAATGCACTCAAGCAAACACAAACAGCACAGCACGATGCGTATTTTTTTTTTAAATTGACAAAATAAATCAAAAATAAAAATAAGTGGAAAAGGCGAGAGTGCGCGAGCACACAGGAACAAAGACAAGCAGCGCAGCTTGATGCGTAGTAAAAAAAATAATAAATAGACAACTGGTCGACCTCATTAGAAATAAAAACCCAAAAGATTAGATAGACAAACTAACAAAAACATAAATGTGGAGAGAAGGGCAGTGCGCGAAGGATCAAAGGTAAACAGCAGACAGACCTGAATCCTTATCTTTACAAGGTCGACCTCAGAACTTTGTTCAGTTTGTCTCGGTGACGGATAATGGAAGGAAGGGCAGGCAACTGGTCGACTTCATTTAAATAAACAAATAAAAAATAAGATAAACTCTCAGGAATAGATAAATAATAACAAAAAAATTGTAAAGTTGAGAAAGCGAGAGCGCGCGAATGCACTCAAGCAAACACAAACAGCACAGCACGATGCGTATTTTTTTTAAAAATTGACAAATTAAATCAAAAATAAATCAAAAATAAAAATAAGTGGAAAAGGCGAGAGTGCGCGAGCACACAGGAGCAAAGACAAGCAGCGCAGCTTGATGCGTAGTAAAAAAAATAATAAATAGACAACTGTTCGACCTCATTAGAAATAAAAACCCAAAAGATTAGATAGACAAACAAACAAACACATAAATGTGGAGAGAAGGGCAGTGCGCGCAGGAGCAAAGGTAAACAGCAGACAGACCTGAATCCTTATCTTTACAAGGTCGACCTCAGAACTTTGTTCAGTTTGTCTCGGTGACGGATAATGGAAGGAAGGGCAGGCAACTGGTCGACTTCATTTAAATAAACAAATAAAAAATAAGATAAACTCTCAGGAATAGATAAATAATAACAAAAAAATTGTAAAGTGGAGAAATGGAGAGCGCGCGATTGCACTCAAGCAAACACAAACAGCACAACACGATGCGTATTTTTCTTTAAAATTGACAAAATAAATCAAAAATAAATCAAAAATAAAAATAAGTGGAAAAGGCGAGAGTGCGCGAGCACACAGGAGCAAAGACAAGCAGCGCAGCTTGATGCGTACTAAAAAAAATAATAAATAGACAACTGGTCGACCTCATTAGAAATAAAAACCCAAAAGATTAGATAGACAAACAAACCAACACATAAATATGGAGAGAAGGGCAGTCCTCGCAGGAGCAAATGTAAACAGCAGACAGACCTGAATCCTTATCTTTACACGGTCGACCTCAGAACTTTGTTCATTTTGTCTCGGTGACGGATAATGGAAGGAAGGGCAGGCAACTGGTCGACTTCATTTAAATAAACAAATAAAAAATAAGATAATCTCTCAGGAGTAGATAAATAATAACAAAAAAATTGTAAAGTGGAGAAAGCGAGAGCGCGCGAATGCACTCAAGCAAACACAAACAGCACAGCACGATGCGTATTTTTTTTTTAAATTGACAAAATAAATCAAAAATAAATCAAAAATAAAAATAAGTGGAAAAGGCGAGAGTGCGCGAGCACACAGGAGCAAAGACAAGCAGCGCAGCTTGATGCGTAGTAAAAAAAATAATACATAGACAACTGGTCGACCTCATTAGAAATAAAAACCCAAAAGATTAGATAGACAAACAAACAAACACATAAATGTGGAGAGAAGGGCAGTGCGCGCAGGAGCAAAGGTAAACAGCAGACAGACCTGAATCCTTATCTTTACAAGGTCGACCTCAGAACTTTGTTCAGTTTGTCTCGGTGACGGATAATGGAAGGAAGGGCAGGCAACTGGTCGACTTCATTTAAATAAACAAATAAAAAATAAGATAAACTCTCAGGAATAGATAAATAATAACAAAAAAATTGTAAAGTGGAGAAAGCGAGAGCGCGCGAATGCACTCAAGCAAACACAAACAGCACAGCACGATGCGTATTTTATTTTAAAATTGACAAAATAAATCAAAAATAAATCAAAAATAAAAATAAGTGGAAAAGGCGAGAGTGCGCGAGCACACAGGAGCAAAGACAAGCAGCGCAGCTTGATGCGTAGTAAAAAAAATAATAAATAGACAACTGGTCGACCTCATTAGAAATAAAAACCCAAAAGATTAGATAGACAAACAAACAAACACATAAATGTGGAGAGAAGGGCAGTGCGCGCAGGAGCAAAGGTAAACAGCAGACAGACCTGAATCCTTATCTTTACAAGGTCGAACTCAGAACTTTGTTCAGTTTGTCTCGGTGACGGATAATGGATGGAAGGGCAGGCAACTGGTCGACTTCATTTAAATAAACAAATAAAAAATAAGATAAACTCTCAGGAATAGATAAATAATAACAAAAAAATTGTAAAGTGGAGAAAGCGAGAGCGCGCGAATGCACTCAAGCAAACACAAACAGCACAGCACGATGCGTATTTTTTTTAAATTGACAAAATAAATCAAAAATAAATCAAAAATAAAAATAAGTGGAAAAGGCGAGAGTGCGCGAGCACACAGGAGCAAAGACAAGCAGCGCAGCTTGATGCGTAGTAAAAAAAATAATACATAGACAACTGGTCGACCTCATTAGAAATAAAAACCCAAAAGATTAGATAGACAAACAAACAAACACATAAATGTGGAGAGAAGGGCAGTGCGCGCAGGAGCAAAGGTAAACAGCAGACAGACCTGAATCCTTATCTTTACAAGGTCGACCTCAGAACTTTGTTCAGTTTGTCTCGGTGACGGATAATGGAAGGAAGGGCAGGCAACTGGTCGACTTCATTTAAATAAACAAATAAAAAATAAGATAAACTCTCAGGAATAGATACATAATAACAAAAAAATTGTAAAGTGGAGAAATGGAGAGCGCGCGATTGCACTCAAGCAAACACAAACAGCACAACACGATGCGTATTTTTCTTTAAAATTGACAAAATAAATCAAAAATAAATCAAAAATAAAAATAAGTGGAAAAGGCGAGAGTGCGCGAGCACACAGGAGCAAAGAGAAGCAGCGCAGCTTGATGCGTACTAAAAAAAAAAATAAATAGACAACTGGTCGACCTCATTAGAAATAAAAACCCAAAAGATTAGATAGACAAACAAACAAACACATAAATATGGAGAGAAGGGCAGTCCTCGCAGGAGCAAATGTAAACAGCAGACAGACCTGAATCCTTATCTTTACACGGTCGACCTCAGAACTTTGTTCATTTTGTCTCGGTGACGGATAATGGAAGGAAGGGCAGGCAACTGGTCGACTTCATTTAAATAAACAAATAAAAAATAAGATAAACTCTCAGGAGTAGATAAATAATAACAAAAAAATTGTAAAGTGGAGAAAGCGAGAGCGCGCGAATGCACTCAAGCAAACACAAACAGCACAGCACGATGCGTATTTTTTTTTTAAATTGACAAAATAAATAAAAAATAAATCAAAAATAAAAATAAGTGGAAAAGGCGAGAGTGCGCGAGCACACAGGAGCAAAGACAAGCAGCGCAGCTTGATGCGTAGTAAAAAAAATAATACATAGACAACTGGTCGACCTCATTAGAAATAAAAACCCAAAAGATTAGATAGACAAACAAACAAACACATAAATGTGGAGAGAAGGGCAGTGCGCGCAGGAGCAAAGGTAAACAGCAGACAGACCTGAATCCTTATCTTTACAAGGTCGACCTCAGAACTTTGTTCAGTTTGTCTCGGTGACGGATAATGGAAGGAAGGCCAGGCAACTGGTCGACTTCATTTAAATAAACAAATAAAAAATAAGATAAACTCTCAGGAATAGATAAATAATAACAAAAAAATTGTAAAGTGGAGAAAGCGAGAGCGCGCGAATGCACTCAAGCAAACACAAACAGCACAGCACGATGCGTATTTTTTTTTAAATTGACAAAATAAATCAAAAATAAATCAAAAATAAAAATAAGTGGAAAAGGCGAGAGTGCGCGAGCACACAGGAGCAAAGACAAGCAGCGCAGCTTGATGCGTAGTAAAAAAAATAATAAATAGATAACTGGTCGACCTCATTAGAAATAAAAACCCAAAAGATTAGATAGACAAACAAACAAACACATAAATGTGGAGAGAAGGGCAGTGCGCGCAGGAGCAAAGGTAAACAGCAGACAGACCTGAATCCTTATCTTTACAAGGTCGACCTCAGAACTTTGTTCAGTTTGTCTCGGTGACGGATAATGGAAGGAAGGGCAGGCAAGTTGTCGACTTCATTTAAATAAACAAATAAAAAATAAGATAAACTCTCAGGAATAGATAAATAATAACAAAAAAATTGTAAAGTGGAGAAAGCGAGAGCGCGCGAATGCACTCAAGCAAAAACAATCAGCACAGAACGATGCGTATTTTTTTTAATTGACAAAATAAATCAAAAACAAATCAAAAATAAAAATAAGTGGAAAAGGCGAGAGTGCGCGAGCACACAGGAGCAAAGACAAGCAGCGCAGCTTGATGCGTAGTAAAAAAAATAATAAATAGACAACTGGTCGACCTCATTAGAAATAAAAACCCAAAAGATTAGATAGACAAACAAACACATAAATGTGGAGAGAAGGGCAGTGCGCGCAGGAGCAAAGGTAAACAGCAGACAGACCTGAATCCTTATCTTTACAAGGTCGACCTCAGAACTTTGTTCAGTTTGTCTCGGTGACGGATAATGGAAGGAAGGGCAGGCAACTGGTCGACTTCATTTAAATAAACAAATAAAAAATAAGATAAACTCTCAGGAATAGATAAATAATAACAAAAAATTGTGAAGTGGAGAAAGCGAGAGCGCGCGAATGCACTCAAGCAAACACAAACAGCACAGCACGATGCGTATTTTTTTTTAAAATTGACAAATAAATCAAAAATAAAAATAAGTGGAAAAGGCGAGAGTGCGCGAGCACACAGGAGCAAAGACAAGCAGCGCAGCTTGATGCGTAGTAAAAAAAATAATAAATAGACAACTGGTCTTCCTCATTAGAAATAAAAACCCAAAAGATTAGATAGACAAACAAACAAACACATAAATGTGGAGAGAAGGGCAGTGCGCGTAGGAGCAAAGGTAAACAGCAGACAGACCTGAATCCTTATCTTTACAAGGTCGACCTCAGAACTTTGTTCAGTTTGTCTCGGTGACGGATAATGGAAGGAAGGGCAGGCAACTGGTCGACTTCATTTAAATAAACAAATAAAAAATAAGATAAACTCTCAGGAATAGATAAATAATAACAAAAAAGTTGTAAAGTGGAGAAAGCGAGAGCGCGCGAATGCACTCAAGCAAACACAAACAGCACAGCACGATGCGTATTTTTTTTTAAATTGACAAAATAAATCAAAAATAAATCAAAAATAAAAATAAGTGGAAAAGGCGAGAGTGCGCGAGCACACAGGAGCAAAGACAAGCAGCGCAGCTTGATGCGTAGTAAAAAAAATAATAAATAGACAACTGGTCGACCTCATTAGAAATAAAAACCCAAAAGATTAGATAGACAAACAAACCAACACATAAATGTGGAGAGAAGGGCAGTGCGCGCAGGATCAAAGGTAAACAGCAGACAGACCTGAATCCTTATCTTTACAAGGTCGACCTCAGAACTTTGTTCAGTTTGTCTCGGTGACGGATAATGGAAGGAAGGGCAGGCAACTGGTCGACTTCATTTAAATAAACAAATAAAAAATAAGATAAACTCTCAGGAATAGATAAATAATAAAAAAATTGTAAAGTGGAGAAAGCGAGAGCGCGCGAATGCACTCAAGCAAACACAAACAGCACAGCACGATGCGTATTTTTTTTAAATTGACAAAATAAATCAAAAATAAATCAAAAATAAAAATAAGTTGAAAAGGCGAGAGTGCGCGAGCACACAGGAGCAAAACAATCAGCGCAGCTTGATGCGTAGTAAAAAAAATAATAAATAGACAACTGGTCGACCTCATTAGAAATAAAAACCCAAAAGATTAGATAGACAAACAAACAAACACATAAATGTGGAGAGAAGGGCAGTGCGCGCAGGAGCAAAGTTAAACAGCAGACAGACCTGAATCCTTATCTTTACAAGGTCGACCTCAGAACTTTGTTCAGTTTGTCTCGGTGACGGATAATGGAAGGAAGGGCAGGCAACTGGTCGACTTCATTTAAATAAACAAATAAAAAATAAGATAAACTCTCAGGAATAGATAAATAATAACAAAAAAATTGTAAAGTGGAGAAAGCGAGAGCGCGCGAATGCACTCAAGCAAACACAAACAGCACAGCACGATGCGTATTTTTTTTTAAATTGACAAAACAAATCAAAAATAAATCAAAAATAAAAATAAGTGGAAAAGCTGAGAGTGCGCGAGCACACAGGAGCAAACACAAGCAGCGTAGCTTGATGCGTAGTAAAAAAAATAATAAATAGACAACTGGTCGACCTCATTAGAAATAAAAACCCAAAAGATTAGATAGACAAACAAACAAACACATAAATGTGGAGAGAAGGGCAGTGCGCGCAGGAGCAAAGGTAAACAGCAGACAGACCTGAATCCTTATCTTTACAAGGTCGACCTCAGAACTTTGTTCAGTTTGTCTCGGTGACGGATAATGGAAGGAAGGGCAGGCAACTGGTCGACTTCATTTAAATAAACAAATAAAAAATAAGATAAACTCTCAGGAATAGATAAATAATAACAAAAAAATTGTAAAGTGGAGAAAGCGAGAGCGCGCGAATGCACTCAAGCAAACACAAACAGCACAGCACGATGCGTATTTTTTTTAAAATTGACAAAATAAATGAAAAATAAATCAAAAATAAAAATAAGTGGAAAAGGCGAGAGTGCGCGAGCACACAGGAGCAAAGACAAGCAGCGCAGCTTGATGCGTAGTAAAAAAAATAATAAATAGACAACTGGTCGACCTCATTAGAAATGAAAACCCAAAAGATTAGATAGACAAACAAACAAACACATAAATGTGCAGAGAAGGGCAGTGCGCGCAGGAGCAAAGGTAAACAGCAGACAGACCTGAATCCTTATCTTTACAAGGTCGACCTCAGAACTTTGTTCAGTTTGTCTCGGTGACGGATAATGGAAGGAAGGGCAGGCAACTGGTCGACTTCATTTAAATAAACAAATAAAAAATAAGATAAACTCTCAGGATTAGATAAATAATAACAAAAAAATTGTAAAGTGGAGAAAGCGAGAGCGCGCGAATGCACTCAAGCAAACACAAACAGCACAGCACGATGCGTATTTTTTTTAAATTGACAAAATAAATCAAAAATAAAAATAAGTGGAAAAGGCGAGAGTGCGCGAGCACACAGGAGCAAAGACAAGCAGCGCAGCTTGATGCGTAGTAAAAAAAATAATAAATAGACAACTGGTCGACCTCATTAGAAATAAAAACCCAAAAGATTAGATAGACAAACAAACAAACACATAAATGTGCAGAGAAGGGCAGTGTGCGCAGGAGCAAAGGTAAACAGCAGACAGACCTGAATCCTTATCTTTACAAGGTCGACCTCAGAACTTTGTTCAGTTTGTCTCGGTGACGGATAATGGAAGGAAGGGCAGGCAACTGGTCGACTTCATTTAAATAAACAAATAAAAAATAAGATAAACTCTCAGGAATAGATAAATAATAACAAAAAAAATTGTAAAGTGGAGAAAGCGAGAGCGCACGAATGCACTCAAGCAAACACAAACAGCACAGCACGATGCGTATTTTTTTTTAAATTGACAAAATAAATCAAAAATAAATCAAAAATAAAAATAAGTGGAAAAGGCGAGAGTGCGCGAGCACACAGGAGCAAAGACAAGCAGCGCAGCTTGATGCGTAGTAAAAAAAATAATAAATAGATAACTGGTCGACCTCATTAGAAATAAAAACCCAAAAGATTAGATAGACAAACAAACAAACACATAAATGTGGAGAGAAGGGCAGTGCGCGCAGGAGCAAAGGTAAACAGCAGACAGACCTGAATCCTTATCTTTACAAGGTCGACCTCAGAACTTTGTTCAGTTTGTCTCGGTGACGGATAATGGAAGGAAGGGCAGGCAAGTTGTCGACTTCATTTAAATAAACAAATAAAAAATAAGATAAACTCTCAGGAATAGATAAATAATAACAAAAAAATTGTAAAGTGGAGAAAGCGAGAGCGCGCGAATGCACTCAAGCAAAAACAATCAGCACAGAACGATGCGTATTTTTTTTTAATTGACAAAATAAATCAAAAACAAATCAAAAATAAAAATAAGTGGAAAAGGCGAGAGTGCGCGAGCACACAGGAGCAAAGACAAGCAGCGCAGCTTGATGCGTAGTAAAAAAAATAATAAATAGACAACTGGTCGACCTCATTAGAAATAAAAACCCAAAAGATTAGATAGACAAACAAACACATAAATGTGGAGAGAAGGGCAGTGCGCGCAGGAGCAAAGGTAAACAGCAGACAGACCTGAATCCTTATCTTTACAAGGTCGACCTCAGAACTTTGTTCAGTTTGTCTCGGTGACGGATAATGGAAGGAAGGGCAGGCAACTGGTCGACTTCATTTAAATAAACAAATAAAAAATAAGATAAACTCTCAGGAATAGATAAATAATAACAAAAAATTGTGAAGTGGAGAAAGCGAGAGCGCGCGAATGCACTCAAGCAAACACAAACAGCACAGCACGATGCGTATTTTTTTTTAAAATTGACAAATAAATCAAAAATAAAAATAAGTGGAAAAGGCGAGAGTGCGCGAGCACACAGGAGCAAAGACAAGCAGCGCAGCTTGATGCGTAGTAAAAAAAATAATAAATAGACAACTGGTCTTCCTCATTAGAAATAAAAACCCAAAAGATTAGATAGACAAACAAACAAACACATAAATGTGGAGAGAAGGGCAGTGCGCGTAGGAGCAAAGGTAAACAGCAGACAGACCTGAATCCTTATCTTTACAAGGTCGACCTCAGAACTTTGTTCAGTTTGTCTCGGTGACGGATAATGGAAGGAAGGGCAGGCAACTGGTCGACTTCATTTAAATAAACAAATAAAAAATAAGATAAACTCTCAGGAATAGATAAATAATAACAAAAAAGTTGTAAAGTGGAGAAAGCGAGAGCGCGCGAATGCACTCAAGCAAACACAAACAGCACAGCACGATGCGTATTTTTTTTTAAATTGACAAAATAAATCAAAAATAAATCAAAAATAAAAATAAGTGGAAAAGGCGAGAGTGCGCGAGCACACAGGAGCAAAGACAAGCAGCGCAGCTTGATGCGTAGTAAAAAAAATAATAAATAGACAACTGGTCGACCTCATTAGAAATAAAAACCCAAAAGATTAGATAGACAAACAAACAAACACATAAATGTGGAGAGAAGGGCAGTGCGCGCAGGATCAAAGGTAAACAGCAGACAGACCTGAATCCTTATCTTTACAAGGTCGACCTCAGAACTTTGTTCAGTTTGTCTCGGTGACGGATAATGGAAGGAAGGGCAGGCAACTGGTCGACTTCATTTAAATAAACAAATAAAAAATAAGATAAACTCTCAGGAATAGATAAATAATAAAAAAATTGTAAAGTGGAGAAAGCGAGAGCGCGCGAATGCACTCAAGCAAACACAAACAGCACAGCACGATGCGTATTTTTTTTAAATTGACAAAATAAATCAAAAATAAATCAAAAATAAAAATAAGTTGAAAAGGCGAGAGTGCGCGAGCACACAGGAGCAAAACAATCAGCGCAGCTTGATGCGTAGTAAAAAAAATAATAAATAGACAACTGGTCGACCTCATTAGAAATAAAAACCCAAAAGATTAGATAGACAAACAAACAAACACATAAATGTGGAGAGAAGGGCAGTGCGCGCAGGAGCAAAGTTAAACAGCAGACAGACCTGAATCCTTATCTTTACAAGGTCGACCTCAGAACTTTGTTCAGTTTGTCTCGGTGACGGATAATGGAAGGAAGGGCAGGCAACTGGTCGACTTCATTTAAATAAACAAATAAAAAATAAGATAAACTCTCAGGAATAGATAAATAATAACAAAAAAATTGTAAAGTGGAGAAAGCGAGAGCGCGCGAATGCACTCAAGCAAACACAAACAGCACAGCACGATGCGTATTTTTTTTAAATTGACAAAACAAATCAAAAATAAATCAAAAATAAAAATAAGTGGAAAAGCTGAGAGTGCGCGAGCACACAGGAGCAAACACAAGCAGCGTAGCTTGATGCGTAGTAAAAAAAATAATAAATAGACAACTGGTCGACCTCATTAGAAATAAAAACCCAAAAGATTAGATAGACAAACAAACAAACACATAAATGTGGAGAGAAGGGCAGTGCGCGCAGGAGCAAAGGTAAACAGCAGACAGACCTGAATCCTTATCTTTACAAGGTCGACCTCAGAACTTTGTTCAGTTTGTCTCGGTGACGGATAATGGAAGGAAGGGCAGGCAACTGGTCGACTTCATTTAAATAAACAAATAAAAAATAAGATAAACTCTCAGGAATAGATAAATAATAACAAAAAAATTGTAAAGTGGAGAAAGCGAGAGCGCGCGAATGCACTCAAGCAAACACAAACAGCACAGCACGATGCGTATTTTTTTTAAAATTGACAAAATAAATGAAAAATAAATCAAAAATAAAAATAAGTGGAAAAGGCGAGAGTGCGCGAGCACACAGGAGCAAAGACAAGCAGCGCAGCTTGATGCGTAGTAAAAAAAATAATAAATAGACAACTGGTCGACCTCATTAGAAATGAAAACCCAAAAGATTAGATAGACAAACAAACAAACACATAAATGTGCAGAGAAGGGCAGTGCGCGCAGGAGCAAAGGTAAACAGCAGACAGACCTGAATCCTTATCTTTACAAGGTCGACCTCAGAACTTTGTTCAGTTTGTCTCGGTGACGGATAATGGAAGGAAGGGCAGGCAACTGGTCGACTTCATTTAAATAAACAAATAAAAAATAAGATAAACTCTCAGGATTAGATAAATAATAACAAAAAAATTGTAAAGTGGAGAAAGCGAGAGCGCGCGAATGCACTCAAGCAAACACAAACAGCACAGCACGATGCGTATTTTTTTTTAAATTGACAAAATAAATCAAAAATAAATCAAAAATAAAAATAAGTGGAAAAGGCGAGAGTGCGCGAGCACACAGGAGCAAAGACAAGCAGCGCAGCTTGATGCGTAGTAAAAAAAATAATAAATAGACAACTGGTCGACCTCATTAGAAATAAAAACCCAAAAGATTAGATAGACAAACAAACAAACACATAAATGTGCAGAGAAGGGCAGTGCGCGCAGGAGCAAAGGTAAACAGCAGACAGACCTGAATCCTTATCTTTACAAGGTCGACCTCAGAACTTTGTTCAGTTTGTCTCGGTGACGGATAATGGAAGGAAGGGCAGGCAACTGGTCGACTTCATTTAAATAAACAAATAAAAAATAAGATAAACTCTCGGGAATAGATAAATAATAACAAAAAAATTGTAAAGTGGAGAAAGCGAGAGCGCGCGAATGCACTCAAGCAAACACAAACAGCACAGCACGATGCGTATTTTTTTAAATTGACAAAATAAATCAAAAATAAAAATAAGTGGAAAAGGCGAGAGTGCGCGAGCACACAGGAGCAAAGACAAGCAGCGCAGCTTGATGCGTAGTAAAAAAAATAATAAATAGACAACTGGTCGACCTCATTAGAAATAAAAACCCAAAAGATTAGATAGACAAACAAACAAACACATAAATGTGCAGAGAAGGTCAGTGCGCGAGGAGCAAAGGTAAACAGCAGACAGACCTGAATCCTTATCTTTACAAGGTCGACCTCAGAACTTTGTTCAGTTTGTCTCGGTGACGGATAATGGAAGGAAGGGCAGGCAACTGGTCGACTTCATTTAAATAAACAAATAAAAAATAAGATAAACTCTCAGGAATAGATAAATAATAACAAAAAAAAATTGTAAAGTGGAGAAAGCGAGAGCGCGCGAATGCACTCAAGGAAACACAAACAGCACAGCACGATGCGTATTTTTTTTTAAATTGACAAAATAAATCAAAAATAAATCAAAAATAAAAATAAGTGGAAAAGGCGAGAGTGCGCGAGCACACAGGAGCAAAGACAAGCAGCGCAGCTTGATGCGTAGTAAAAAAAATAATAAATAGATAACTGGTCGACCTCATTAGAAATAAAAACCCAAAAGATTAGATAGACAAACAAACAAACACATAAATGTGGAGAGAAGGGCAGTGCGCGCAGGAGCAAAGGTAAACAGCAGACAGACCTGAATCCTTATCTTTACAAGGTCGACCTCAGAACTTTGTTCAGTTTGTCTCGGTGACGGATAATGGAAGGAAGGGCAGGCAAGTTGTCGACTTCATTTAAATAAACAAATAAAAAATAAGATAAACTCTCAGGAATAGATAAATAATAACAAAAAAATTGTAAAGTGGAGAAAGCGAGAGCGCGCGAATGCACTCAAGCAAAAACAATCAGCACAGAACGATGCGTATTTTTTTTAAATTGACAAAATAAATCAAAAACAAATCAAAAATAAAAATAAGTGGAAAAGGCGAGAGTGCGCGAGCACACAGGAGCAAAGACAAGCAGCGCAGCTTGATGCGTAGTAAAAAAAATAATAAATAGACAACTGGTCGACCTCATTAGAAATAAAAAACCCAAAAGATTAGATAGACAAACAAACACATAAATGTGGAGAGAAGGGCAGTGCGCGCAGGAGCAAAGGTAAACAGCAGACAGACCTGAATCCTTATCTTTACAAGGTCGACCTCAGAACTTTGTTCAGTTTGTCTCGGTGACGGATAATGGAAGGAAGGGCAGGCAACTGGTCGACTTCATTTAAATAAACAAATAAAAAATAAGATAAACTCTCAGGAATAGATAAATAATAACAAAAAATTGTGAAGTGGAGAAAGCGAGAGCGCGCGAATGCACTCAAGCAAACACAAACAGCACAGCACGATGCGTATTTTTTTTTAAAAATTGACAAATAAATCAAAAATAAAAATAAGTGGAAAAGGCGAGAGTGCGCGAGCACACAGGAGCAAAGACAAGCAGCGCAGCTTGATGCGTAGTAAAAAAAAATATTAAATAGACAACTGGTCTTCCTCATTAGAAATAAAAACCCAAAAGATTAGATAGACAAACAAACAAACACATAAATGTGGAGAGAAGGGCAGTGCGCGTAGGAGCAAAGGTAAACAGCAGACAGACCTGAATCCTTATGTTTACAAGGTCGACCTCAGAACTTTGTTCAGTTTGTCTCGGTGACGGATAATGGAAGGAAGGGCAGGCAACTGGTCCGACTTCATTTTAATAAACAAATAAAAAATAAGATAAACTCTCAGGAATAGATAAATAATAACAAAAAAAATTGTAAAGTGGAGAAAGCGAGAGCGCGCGAATGCACTCAAGCAAACACAAACAGCACAGCACGATGCGTATTTTTTTTAAATTGACAAAATAAATCAAAAATAAATCAAAAATAAAAATAAGTGGAAAAGGCGAGAGTGCGCGAGCACACAGGAGCAAAGACAAGCAGCGCAGCTTGATGCGTAGTAAAAAAAATAATAAATAGACAACTGGTCGACCTCATTAGAAATGAAAACCCAAAAGATTAGATAGACAAACAAACAAACACATAAATGTGCAGAGAAGGGCAGTGCGCGCAGGAGCAAAGGTAAACAGCAGACAGACCTGAATCCTTATCTTTACAAGGTCGACCTCAGAACTTTGTTCAGTTTGTCTCGGTGACGGATAATGGAAGGAAGGGCAGGCAACTGGTCGACTTCATTTAAATAAACAAATAAAAAATAAGATAAACTCTCAGGAATAGATAAATAATAACAAAAAAATTGTAAAGTGGAGAAAGCGAGAGCGCGCGAATGCACTCAAGCAAACACAAACAGCACAGCACGATGCGTATTTTTTTTTTAAATTGACAAAATAAATGAAAAATAAATCAAAAATAAAAATAAGTGGAAAAGGCGAGAGTGCGCGAGCACACAGGAGCAAAGACAAGCAGCGCAGCTTGATGCGTAGTAAAAAAAATAATAAATAGACAACTGGTCGACCTCATTAGAAATGAAAACCCAAAAGATTAGATAGACAAACAAACAAACACATAAATGTGCAGAGAAGGGCAGTGCGCGCAGGAGCAAAGGTAAACAGCAGACAGACCTGAATCCTTATCTTTACAAGGTCGACCTCAGAACTTTGTTCAGTTTGTCTCGGTGACGGATAATGGAAGGAAGGGCAGGCAACTGGTCGACTTCATTTAAATAAACAAATAAAAAATAAGATAAACTCTCAGGATTAGATAAATAATACAAAAAAATTGTAAAGTGGAGAAAGCGAGAGCGCGCGAATGCACTCAAGCAAACACAAACAGCACAGCACGATGCGTATTTTTTTTTAAATTGACAAAATAAATCAAAAATAAATCAAAAATAAAAATAAGTGGAAAAGGCGAGAGTGCGCGAGCACACAGGAGCAAAGACAAGCAGCGCAGCTTGATGCGTAGTAAAAAAATAATAAATAGACAACTGGTCGACCTCATTAGAAATAAAAACCCAAAAGATTAGATAGACAAACAAACAAACACATAAATGTGCAGAGAAGGGCAGTGCGCGCAGGAGCAAAGGTAAACAGCAGACAGACCTGAATCCTTATCTTTACAAGGTCGACCTCAGAACTTTGTTCAGTTTGTCTCGGTGACGGATAATGGAAGGAAGGGCAGGCAACTGGTCGACTTCATTTAAATAAACAAATAAAAAATAAGATAAACTCTCGGGAATAGATAAATAATAACAAAAAAATTGTAAAGTGGAGAAAGCGAGAGCGCGCGAATGCACTCAAGCAAAACACAAACAGCACAGCACGATGCGTATTTTTTTAAATTGACAAAATAAATCAAAAATAAAAATAAGTGGAAAAGGCGAGAGTGCGCGAGCACACAGGAGCAAAGACAAGCAGCGCAGCTTGATGCGTAGTAAAAAAAATAATAAATAGACAACTGGTCGACCTCATTAGAAATAAAAACCCAAAAGATTAGATAGACAAACAAACAAACACATAAATGTGCAGAGAAGGGCAGTGCGCGCAGGAGCAAAGGTAAACAGCAGACAGACCTGAATCCTTATCTTTACAAGGTCGACCTCAGAACTTTGTTCAGTTTGTCTCGGTGACGGATAATGGAAGGAAGGGCAGGCAACTGGTCGACTTCATTTAAATAAACAAATAAAAAATAAGATAAACTCTCAGGAATAGATAAATAATAACAAAAAAAAATTGTAAAGTGGAGAAAGCGAGAGCGCGCGAATGCACTCAAGCAAACACAAACAGCACAGCACGATGCGTATTTTTTTTTAAATTGACAAAATAAATCAAAAATAAATCAAAAATAAAAATAAGTGGAAAAGGCGAGAGTGCGCGAGCACACAGGAGCAAAGACAAGCAGCGCAGCTTGATGCGTAGTAAAAAAAATAATAAATAGATAACTGGTCGACCTCATTAGAAATAAAAACCCAAAAGATTAGATAGACAAACAAACAAACACATAAATGTGGAGAGAAGGGCAGTGCGCGCAGGAGCAAAGGTAAACAGCAGACAGACCTGAATCCTTATCTTTACAAGGTCGACCTCAGAACTTTGTTCAGTTTGTCTCGGTGACGGATAATGGAAGGAAGGGCAGGCAAGTTGTCGACTTCATTTAAATAAACAAATAAAAAATAAGATAAACTCTCAGGAATAGATAAATAATAACAAAAAAATTGTAAAGTGGAGAAAGCGAGAGCGCGCGAATGCACTCAAGCAAAAACAATCAGCACAGAACGATGCGTATTTTTTTTAAATTGACAAAATAAATCAAAAACAAATCAAAAATAAAAATAAGTGGAAAAGGCGAGAGTGCGCGAGCACACAGGAGCAAAGACAAGCAGCGCAGCTTGATGCGTAGTAAAAAAAATAATAAATAGACAACTGGTCGACCTCATTAGAAATAAAAACCCAAAAGATTAGATAGACAAACAAACACATAAATGTG
>NW_025958878.1:0-46822 GCF_023159225.1 Perognathus longimembris pacificus | reverse complement strand
TATCTAATCTTTTGGGTTTTTATTTCTAATGAGGTCGACCAGTTGTCTATTTATTATTTTTTTACTACGCATCAAGCTGCGCTGCTTGTCTTTGCTCCTGTGTGCTCGCGCACTCTCGCCTTTTCCACTTATTTTTATTTTTGATTTATTTTTGATTTATTTTGTCAATTTAAAAAAAAAATACGCATCGTGCTGTGCTGTTTGTGTTTGCTTGAGTGCATTCGCGCGCTCTCGCTTTCTCCACTTTACAATTTTTTTGTTATTATTTATCTATTCCTGAGAGTTTATCTTATTTTTTATTTGTTTATTTAAATGAAGTCGACCAGTTGCCTGCCCTTCCTTCCATTATCCGTCACCGAGACAAACTGAACAAAGTTCTGAGGTCGACCTTGTAAAGATAAGGATTCAGGTCTGTCTGCTGTTTACCTTTGCTCCTGCGCGCACTGCCCTTCTCTCCACATTTATGTGTTTGTTTGTTTGTCTATCTAATCTTTTGGGTTTTTATTTCTAATGAGGTCGACCAGTTGTCTATTTATTATTTTTTTTACTACGCATCAAGCTGCGCTGCTTGTCTTTGCTCCTGTGTGCTCGCGCACTCTCGCCTTTTCCACTTATTTTTATTTTTGATTTATTTTTGATTTATTTTGTCAATTTTAAAAAAAATACGCATCCTGCTGTGCTGTTTGTGTTTGCTTGAGTGCATTCGCGCGCTCTCGCTTTCTCCACTTTACAATTTTTTTTGTTATTATTTATCTATTCCTGAGAGTTTATCTTAATTTTATTTGTTTATTTAAATGAAGTCGACCAGTTGCCTGCCCTTCCTTCCATTATCCGTCACCGAGACAAACTGAACAAAGTTCTGAGGTCGACCTTGTAAAGATAAGGATTCAGGTCTGTCTGCTGTTTACCTTTGCTCCTGCGCGCACTGCCCTTCTATCCACATTTATGTGTTTGTTTGTTTGTCTATCTAATCTTTTGGGTTTTTATTTCTAATGAGGTCGACCAGTTGTCTATTTATTATTTTTTTTACTACGCATCAAGCTGCGCTGCTTGTCTTTGCTCCTGTGTGCTCGCGCACTCTCGCCTTTTCCACTTATTTTTATTTTTGATTTATTTTTGATTTATTTTGTCAATTTAAAAAAAATACGCATCGTGCTGTGCTGTTTGTGTTTGTTTGAGTGCATTCGCGCGCTCTCGCTTTCTCCACTTTACAATTTTTTTGTTATTATTTACCTATTCCTGAGAGTTTGTCTTATTTTTTATTTGTTTATTTAAATGAAGTCGACCAGTTGCCTGCCCTTCCTTCCATAATCCGTCACCGAGACAAACTGAACAAAGTTCTGAGGTCGACCTTGTAAAGATAAGGATTCAGGTCTGTCTGCTGTTTACCTTTGCTCCTGCCCGCACTGCCCTTCTCTCCACATTTATGTGTTTGTTTGTTTGTCTATCTAATCTTTTGGGTTTTTATTTCTAATGAGGTCGACCAGTTGTCTATTTATTATTTTTTTTACTACGCATCAAGCTGCGCTGCTTGTCTTTGCTCCTGTGTGCTCGCGCACTCTCGCCTTTTCCACTTATTTTTATTTTTGATTTATTTTTGATTTATTTTGTCAATTTAAAAAAAATACGCATCGTGCTGTGCTGTTTGTGTTTGCTTGAGTGCATTCGCGCGCTCTCGCTTTCTCCACTTTACAATTTTTTTGTTATTATTTATCTATTCCTGAGAGTTTATCTTATTTTTTATGAGTTTATTTAAATGAAGTCGACCAGTTGCCTGCCCTTCCTTCCATTATCCGTCACCGAGACAAACTGAACAAAGTTCTGAGGTCGAACTTGTAAAGATAAGGATTCAGGTCTGTCTGCTGTTTACCTTTGCTCCTGCCCGCACGGCCCTTCTCTCCACATTTATGTGTTTGTTTGTTTGTCTATCTAATCTTTTGGGTTTTTATTTCTAATGAGGTCGACCAGTTGTCTATTTATTATTTTTTTTACTACGCATCAAGCTGCGCTGCTTGTCTTTGCTCCTGTGTGCTCGCGCACTCTCGCCTTTTCCACTTATTTTTATTTTTGATTTATTTTTGATTTATTATGTGAATTTAAAAAAAAAATACGCATCGTGCTGTGCTGTTTGTGTTTGCTTGAGTGCATTTGAGCGCTCTCCCTTTCTCCACTTTACAATTTTTTTGTTATTATTTATCTATTCCTGAGAGTTTGTCTTATTTTTTATTTGTTTATTTAAATGAAGTCGACCAGTTGCCTGCCCTTCCTTCCATTATCCGTCACCGAGACAAACTGAACAAAGTTCTGAGGTCGACCTTGTAAAGATAAGGATTCAGGTCTGTCTGCTGTTTACCTTTGCTCCTGCGCGCACTGCCCTTCTCTCCACATTTATGTGTTTGTTTGTTTGTCTATCTAATCTTTTGGGTTTTTATTTCTAATGAGGTCGACCAGTTGTCTAATTATTATTTTTTTTACTACGCATCAAGCTGCGCTGCTTGTCTTTGCTCCTGTGTGCTCGCGCACTCTCGCCTTTTCCACTTATTTTTATTTTTGATTTATTTTTGATTTATTTTGTCAATTTAAAAAAAATACGCATCGTGCTGTGCTGTTTGTGTTTGCTTGAGTGCAGTCGCGCGCTCTCGCTCTCTCCACTTTACAATTTTTTTGTTATTATGTATCTATTCCTGAGTGTTTATCTTATTTTTATTTGTTTATTTAAATGAAGTCGACCAGTTGCCTGCCCTTCCTTCCATTATCCGTCACCGAGACAAACTGTACAAAGTTCTGAGGTCGACCTTGTAAAGATAAGGATTCAGGTCTGTCTGCTGTTTACCTTTGCTCCTGCGCGCACTGCCCTTCTCTCCACATTTATGTGTTTGTTTGTTTGTCTATCTAATCTTTCGGGTTTTTATTTCTAATGAGGTCGACCAGTTGTCTATTTATTATTTTTTTTTACTACGCATCAAGCTGCGCTGCTTGTCTTTGCTCCTGTGTGCTCGCGCACTCTCGCCTTTTCCACTTATTTTTATTTTTGATTTATTTTTGATTTATTTTGTCAATTTAAAAAAAAATACGCATCGTGCTGTGCTGTTTGTGTTTGCTTGAGTGCATTCGCGCGCTCTCGCTTTCTCCACTTTACAATTTTTTTGTTATTATTTATCTATTCCTGAGAGTGTATCTTATTTTTATTTGTTTATTTAAATGAAGTCGACCAGTTGCCTGCCCTTCCTTCCATTATCCATAACCGAGACAAACTGAACAAAGTTTTGAGGTCGACCATGTAAAGATAAGGATTCAGGTCTGTCTGCTGTTTACATTTGCTCCTGCCCGCACTGCCCTTCTCTCCACATTTATGTGTTTGCTTGTTTGTCTATCAAATCTTTTGGGATTTTATTTCTAATGAGGTCGACCAGTTGTCTATTTATTATTTTTTTTTACTACGCATCAAGCTGCGCTTCTTGTCTTTGCTCCTGTGTGCTCGCGCACTCTCGCCTTTT
The DNA here is from genome assembly GCF_023159225.1 of Perognathus longimembris pacificus. Taxonomy (NCBI): domain Eukaryota; kingdom Metazoa; phylum Chordata; class Mammalia; order Rodentia; family Heteromyidae; genus Perognathus; species Perognathus longimembris. Next base: position 43,325 of record NW_025958878.1, on the reverse strand, counting down.
CCACTTATTTTTTTTTGATTTATTTTTGATTTATTTTGTCAATTTAAAAAAAAACGCATCGTGCTGTGCTGTTTGTGTTTGCTTGAGTGCATTCGCGCGCTCTCGCTTTCTCCACTTTACAATTTTTTTGTTATTATTTATCTATTCCTGAGAGTTATCTTATTTTTTATTTGTTTATTTAAATGAAGTCGACCTGTTGCCTGCCCTTCCTTCCATTATCCGTCACCGAGACAAACTGAACAAAGTTCTGAGGTCGACCTTGTAAAGATAAGGATTCAGGTCTGTCTGCTGTTTACCTTTGCTCCTGCGCGCACTGCCCTTCTCTCCACATTTATGTGTTTGTTTGTTTGTCTATCTAATCTTTTGGGTTTTTATTTCTAATGAGGTCGACCAGTTGTCTATTTATTATTTTTTTTACTACGCATCAAGCTGCGCTGCTTGTCTTTGCTCCTGTGTGCTCGCGCACTCTCGCCTTTTCCACTTATTTTTATTTTTGATTTATTTTTGATTTATTTTGTCAATTTAAAAAAAATACGCATCGTGCTGTGCTGTTTGTGTTTGCTTGAGTGCATTCGCGCGCTCTCGCTTTCTCCACTTTACAATTTTTTTGTTATTATTTATCTATTCCTGAGAGTTTATCTTATTTTTTATTTGTTTATTTAAATGAAGTCGACCAGTTGCCTGCCCTTCCTTCCATTATCCCGTCACCGAGACAAACTGAACAAAGTTCTGAGGTCGACCTTGTAAAGATAAGGATTCAGGTCTGTCTGCTGTTTACCTTTGCTCCTGCGCGCACTGCCCTTCTCTCCACATTTATGTGTTTGTTTGTTTGTCTCTCTAATCTTTTGGGTTTTTATTTCTAATGAGGTCGACCAGTTGTCTATTTATTATTTTTTTTACTACGCATCAAGCTGCGCTGCTTGTCTTTGCTCCTGTGTGCTCGCGCACTCTCTGCTTTCCCACTTATTTTTATTTTTGATTTATTTTTGATTTATTTTGTCAATTTAAAAAAAATACGCATCGTGCTGTGCTGTTTGTGTTTGCTTGAGTGCATTCGCGCGCTCTCGCATTCTCCACTTTACAATTTTTTTGTTATTATTTATCTATTCCTGAGAGTTTATCTTATTTTTTATTTGTTTATTTAAATGAAGTCGACCAGTTGCCTGCCCTTCCTTCCATTATCCGTCACCGAGACAAACTGAACAAAGTTCTGAGGTCGACCTTGTAAAGATAAGGATTCAGGTCTGTCTGCTGTTTACCTTTGCTCCTGCGCGCACTGCCCTTCTCTCCACATTTATGTGTTTGTTTGTTTGTCTATCTAATCTTTTGGGTTTTTATTTCTAATGAGGTCGAACAGTTGTCTATTTATTATTTTTTTACTACGCATCAAGCTGCGCTGCTTGTCTTTGCTCCTGTGTGCTCGCGCACTCTCGCCTTTTCCACTTATTTTTATTTTTGATTTATTTTTGATTTATTTTGTCAATTTAAAAAAAAATACGCATCGTGCTGTGCTGTTTGTGTTTGCTTGAGTGCATTCGCGCGCTCTCGCTTTCTCCACTTTACAATTTTTTTGTTATTATTTATCTATTCCTGAGAGTTTATCTTATTTTTTTTTGTTTATTTAAATGAAGTCGACCAGTTGCCTGCCCTTCCTTCCATTATCCGTCACCGAGACAAACTGAACAAAGTTCTGAGGTCGACCTTGTAAAGATAAGGATTCAGGTCTGTCTGCTGTTTACCTTTGCTCCTGCGCGCACTGCCCTTCTCTCCATATTTATGTGTTTGTTTGTTTGTCTATCTAATCTTTTGGGTTTTTATTTCTAATGAGGTCGACCAGTTGTCTATTTATTATTTTTTTACTACGCTCAAGCTGCGCTGCTTGTCTTTGCTTCTGTGTGCTCGCGCACTCTCGCCTTTTCCACTTATTTTTATTTTTGATATATTTTTGATTTATTTTGTCAATTTAAAAAAAATACGCATCGTGCTGTGCTGTTTGTGTTTGCTTGAGTGCATTCGCTCGCTATCGCTTTCTCCACATTACAATTTTTTTGTTATTATTTATCTATCCTGAGAGTTTATCTTATTTTTTATTTGTTTATTTAAATGAAGTCGACCAGTTGCCTGCCCTTCCTTCCATTATCCGTCACCGAGACAAACTGAACAAAGTTCTGAGGTCGACCTTGTAAAGATAAGGATTCAGGTCTGTCTGCTGTTTACCTTTGCTCCTGCGCGCACTGCCCTTCTCTCCACATTTATGTGTTTGTTTGTTTGTCTATCTAATCTTTTGGGTTTTTATTTCTAATGAGGTCGACCAGTTGTCTATTTATTATTTTTTTTACTACGCATCAAGCTGCGCTGCTTGTCTTTGCTCCTGTGTGCTCGCGCACTCTCGCCTTTTCCACTTATTTTATTTTTGATTTATTTTTGATTTATTTTGTCATTTTTAAAAAAAAATACGCATCGTGCTGTGCTGTTTGTGTTTGCTTGAGTGCATTCGCGCGCTCTCGCTTTCTCCACTTTACAATTTTTTTGTTATTATTTATCTATTCCTGAGAGTTTATCTTATTTTTTATTTGTTTATTTAAATGAAGTCGACCAGTTGCCTGCCCTTCCTTCCATTATCCGTCACCGAGACAAACTGAACAAAGTTCTGAGGTCGACCTTGTAAAGATAAGGATTCAGGTCTGTCTGCTGTTTACCTTTGCTCCTGCGCGCACTGCCCTTCTCTCCACATTTATGTGTTTGTTTGTTTGTCTATCTAATCTTTTGGGTTTTTATTTCTAATGAGGTCGACCAGTTGTCTATTTATTATTTTTTTTACTACGCATCAAGCTGCGCTGCTTGTCTTTGCTCCTGTGTGCTCGCGCACTCTCGCCTTTTCCACTTATTTTTATTTTTGATTTATTTTGTCAATTTAAAAAAAATACGCATCGTGCTGTGCTGTTTGTGTTTGCTTGAGTGCATTCGCGCGCTCTCGCTTTCTCCATTTTACAATTTTTTTGTTATTATTTATCTATTCCTGAGAGTTTATCTTATTTTTTATTTGTTTATTTAAATGAAGTCGACCAGTTGCCTGCCCTTCCTTCCATTACCCGTCACCGAGACAAACTGAACAAAGTTCTGAGGTCGACCTTGTAAAGATAAGGATTCAGGTCTGTCTGCTGTTTACCTTTGCTCCTGCGCGCACTGCCCTTCTCTCCACATTTATGTGTTTATTTGTCTATCTAATCTTTTGGGTTTTTATTTCTAATGAGGTCGAACAGTTGTCTATTTATTATTTTTTTACTACGCATCAAGCTGCGCTGCTTGTCTTTGCTCCTGTGTGCTCGCGCACTCTCGCCTTTTCCACTTATTTTTATTTTTGATTTATTTTGTCAATTTTAAAAAAAAATACGCATCGTGCTGTGCTGTTTGTGTTTGCTTGAGTGCATTCGCGCGCTCTCGCTTTCTCCACTTTACAATTTTTTTGTTATTATTTATCTATTCCTGAGAGTTTATCTTATTTTTTTTGTTTATTTAAATGAAGTCGACCAGTTGCCTGCCCTTCCTTCCATTATCCGTCACCGAGACAAACTGAACAACGTTCTGAGGTCGACCTTGTAAAGATAAGGATTCAGGTCTGTCTTCTGTTTACCTTTGCTCCTGCGCGCACTGCCATTCTCTCCACATTTATGTGTTTGTTTGTTTGTCTATCTAATCTTTTGGGTTTTTATTTCTAATGAGGTCGACCAGTTGTCTATTTATTATTTTTTTACTACGTATCAAGCTGCGCTGCTTGTCTTTCTTGCTGTGTGCTCGCGCACTCTCGCCTTTTCCACTTATTTTTATTTTTCATTTATTTTTGATTTATTTTGTCTAATTTAAAAAAAATACGCATCGTGCTGTGCTGTTTGTGTTTGCTTGAGTGCATTCGCGCGCTCTCGCTTTCTCCACTTTACAATTTTTTTGTTATTATTTATCTATTCCTGAGAGTTTATCTTATTTTTTATTTGTTTATTTAAATGAAGTCGACCAGTTGCCTGCCCTTCCTTCCATTATCCGTCACCGAGACAAACTGAACAAAGTTCTGAGGTCGACCTTGTAAAGATAAGGATTCAGGTCTGTCTGCTGTTTACCTTTGCTCCTGCGCGCACTGCCCTTCTCTCCACATTTATGTGTTTGTTTGTTTGTCTATCTAATCTTTTGGGTTTTTATTTCTAATGAGGTCGACCAGTTGTCTATTTATTATTTTTTTTACTACGCATCAAGCTGCGCTGCTTGTCTTTGCTCCTGTGTGCTCGCGCACTCTCGCCTTTTCCACTTATTTTTATTTTTGATTTATTTTTGATTTATTTTGTCAATTTAAAAAAAATACGCATCGTGCTGTGCTGTTTGTGTTTGCTTGAGTGCATTCGCCCGCTCTCGCTTTCTCCACTTTACAATTTTTTTGTTATTATTTATCTATTCCTGAGAGTTATCTTATTTTTTATTTGTTTATTTAAATGAAGTCGACCAGTTGCCTGCCCTTCCTTCCATTATCCCGTCACCGAGACAAACTGAACAAAGTTCTGAGTCGACCTTGTAAAGATAAGGATTCAGGTCTGTCTGCTGTTTACCTTTGCTCCTGCGCGCACTGCCCTTCTCTCCACATTTATGTGTTTGTTTGTTTGTCTATCTAATCTTTTGGGTTTTTATTTCTAATGAGGTCGACCAGTTGTCTATTTATTATTTTTTTTACTACGCATCAAGCTGCGCTGCTTGTCTTTGCTCCTGTGTGCTCGCGCACTCTCTGCCTTTTCCACTTATTTTTATTTTTGATTTATTTTTGATTTATTTGTCAATTTTAAAAAAAATACGCATCGTGCTGTGCTGTTTGTGTTTGCTTGAGTGCATTCGCGCGCTCTCGCTTCTCCACTTTACAATTTTTTTGTTATTATTTATCTATTCCTGAGAGTTTATCTTATTTTTTATTTGTTTATTTAAATGAAGTCGACCAGTTGCCTGCCCTTCCTTCCATTATCCGTCACCGAGACAAACTGAACAAAGTTCTGAGGTCGACCTTGTAAAGATAAGGATTCAGGTCTGTCTGCTGTTTACCTTTGCTCCTGCGCGCACTGCCCTTCTCTCCACATTTATGTGTTTGTTTGTTTGTCTATCTAATCTTTTGGGTTTTTATTTCTAATGAGGTCGAACAGTTGTCTATTTATTATTTTTTTACTACGCATCAAGCTGCGCTGCTTGTCTTTGCTCCTGTGTGCTCGCGCACTCTCGCCTTTTCCACTTATTTTTATTTTTGATTTATTTTTGATTTATTTTGTCAATTTAAAAAAAAATACGCATCGTGCTGTGCTGTTTGTGTTTGCTTGAGTGCATTCGCGCGCTCTCGCTTTCTCCACTTTACAATTTTTTTGTTATTATTTATCTATTCCTGAGAGTTTATCTTATTTTTTATTTGTTTATTTAAATGAAGTCGACCAGTTGCCTGCCCTTCCTTCCATTATCCGTCACCGAGACAAACTGAACAAAGTTCTGAGGTCGACCTTGTAAAGATAAGGATTCAGGTCTGTCTGCTGTTTACCTTTGCTCCTGCGCGCACTGCCCTTCTCTCCATATTTATGTGTTTGTTTGTTTGTCTATCTAATCTTTTGGGTTTTTATTTCTAATGAGGTCGACCAGTTGTCTATTTATTATTTTTTTTACTACGCGTCAAGCTGCGCTGCTTGTCTTTGCTCTGTGTGCTCGCGCACTCTCGCCTTTTCCACTTATTTTTATTTTTGATATATTTTTGATTTATTTTGTCAATTTAAAAAAAAATACGCATCGTGCTGTGCTGTTTGTGTTTGCTTGAGTGCATTCGCTCGGTATCGCTTTCTCCACTTTACAATTTTTTGTTATTATTTATCTATTCCTGAGAGTTTATCTTATTTTTTATTTGTTTATTTAAATGAAGTCGACCAGTTGCCTGCCCTTCCTTCCATTATCCGTCACCGAGACAAACTGAACAAAGTTCTGAGGTCGACCTTGTAAAGATAAGGATTCAGGTCTGTCTGCTGTTTACCTTTGCTCCTGCGCGCACTGCCCTTCTCTCCACATTTATGTGTTTGTTTGTTTGTCTATCTAATCTTTTGGGTTTTTATTTCTAATGAGGTCGACCAGTTGTCTATTTATTATTTTTTTTACTACGCATCAAGCTGCGCTGCTTGTCTTTGCTCCTGTGTGCTCGCGCACTCTCGCTTTTCCACTTATTTTATTTTTGATTTATTTTTGATTTATTTTGTCAATTTTTAAAAAAAAATACGCATCGTGCTGTGCTGTTGTGTTTGCTTGAGTGCATTCGCGCGCTCTCGCTTTCTCCACTTTACAATTTTTTTGTTATTATTTATCTATTCCTGAGAGTTTATCTTATTTTTTATTTGTTTATTTAAATGAAGTCGACCAGTTGCCTGCCCTTCCTTCCATTATCCGTCACCGAGACAAACTGAACAAAGTTCTGAGGTCGACCTTGTAAAGATAAGGATTCAGGTCTGTCTGCTGTTTACCTTTGCTCCTGCGCGCACTGCCCTTCTCTCCACATTTATGTGTTTGTTTGTTTGTCTATCTAATCTTTTGGGTTTTTATTTCTAATGAGGTCGACCAGTTGTCTATTTATTATTTTTTTTACTACGCATCAAGCTGCGCTGCTTGTCTTTGCTCCTGTGTGCTCGCGCACTCTTGCCTTTTCCACTTATTTTTATTTTTGATTTATTTTGTCAATTTAAAAAAAAATACGCATCGTGCTGTGCTGTTTGTGTTTGCTTGAGTGCATTCGCGCGCTCTCGCTTTCTCCACTTTACAATTTTTTTGTTATTATTTATCTATTCCTGAGAGTTTATCTTATTTTTTATTTGTTTATTTAAATGAAGTCGACCAGTTGCCTGCCCTTCCTTCCATTATCCGTCACCGAGACAAACTGAACAAAGTTCTGAGGTCGACCTTGTAAAGATAAGGATTCAGGTCTGTCTGCTGTTTACCTTTGCTCCTGCGCGCACTGCCCTTCTCTCCACATTTATGTGTTTGTTTGTTTGTCTATCTAATCTTTTGGGTTTTTATTTCTAATGAGGTCGACCAGTTGTCTATTTATTATTTTTTTTACTACGCATCAAGCTGCGCTGCTTGTCTTTGCTCCTGTGTGCTCGCGCACTCTCGCCTTTTCCACTTATTTTTATTTTTGATTTATTTTTGATTTATTTTGTCAATTTTAAAAAAAATACGCATCGTGCTGTGCTGTTTGTGTTTGCTTGAGTGCATTCGCGCGCTCTCGCTTTCTCCACTTTACAATTTTTTTGTTATTATTTATCTATTCCTGAGAGTTTATCTTATTTTATTTGTTTATTTAAATGAAGTCGACCAGTTGCCTGCCCTTCCTTCCATTATCCGTCACCGAGACAAACTGAACAAAGTTCTGAGGTCGACCTTGTAAAGATAAGGATTCAGGTCTGTCTGCTGTTTACCTTTGCTCCTGCGCGCACTGCCCTTCTATCCACATTTATGTGTTTGTTTGTTTGTCTATCTAATCTTTTGGGTTTTTATTTCTAATGAGGTCGACCAGTTGTCTATTTATTATTTTTTTTACTACGCATCAAGCTGCGCTGCTTGTCTTTGCTCCTGTGTGCTCGCGCACTCTCGCCTTTTCCACTTATTTTTATTTTTGATTTATTTTTGATTTATTTTGTCAATTTAAAAAAAATACGCATCGTGCTGTGCTGTTTGTGTTTGCTTGAGTGCATTCACGCGCTCTCGCTTTCTCCACTTTACAATTTTTTTGTTATTATTTACTATTCCTGAGAGTTTGTCTTATTTTTTATTTGTTTATTTAAATGAAGTCGACCAGTTGCCTGCCCTTCCTTCCATTATCCGTCACCGAGACAAACTGAACAAAGTTCTGAGGTCGACCTTGTAAAGATAAGGATTCAGGTCTGTCTGCTGTTTACCTTTGCTCCTGCCCGCACTGCCCTTCTCTCCACATTTATGTGTTTGTTTGTTTGTCTATCTAATCTTTTGGGTTTTTATTTCTAATGAGGTCGACCAGTTGTCTATTTATTATTTTTTTTACTACGCATCAAGCTGCGCTGCTTGTCTTTGCTCCTGTGTGCTCGCGCACTCTCGCCTTTTCCACTTATTTTTATTTTTGATTTATTTTTGATTTATTTTGTTAATTTAAAAAAAATACGCATCGTGCTGTGCTGTTTGTGTTTGCTTGAGTGCATTCGCGCGCTCTCGCTTTCTCCACTTTACAATTTTTTTGTTATTATTTATCTATTCCTGAGAGTTTATCTTATTTTTTATTTGTTTATTTAAATGAAGTCGACCAGTTGCCTGCCCTTCCTTCCATTATCCGTCACCGAGACAAACTGAACAAAGTTCTGAGGTCGACCTTGTAAAGATAAGGATTCAGGTCTGTCTGCTGTTTACCTTTGCTCCTGCGCGCACTGCCCTTCTCTCCACATTTATGTGTTTGTTTGTTTGTCTATCTAATCTTTTGGGTTTTTATTTCTAATGAGGTCGACCAGTTGTCTATTTATTATTTTTTTTACTACGCATCAAGCTGCGCTGCTTGTCTTTGCTCCTGTGTGCTCGCGCACTCTCGCCTTTTCCACTTATTTTTATTTTTGATTTATTTTTGATTTATTTTGTGAATTTAAAAAAAAAATACGCATCGTGCTGTGCTGTTTGTGTTTGCTTGAGTGCATTCGCGCGCTCTCGCCTTTCTCCACTTTACAATTTTTTTGTTATTATTTATCTATTCCTGAGAGTTTGTCTTATTTTTTATTTGTTTATTTAAATGAAGTCGACCAGTTGCCTGCCCTTCCTTCCATTATCCGTCACCGAGACAAACTGAACAAAGTTCTGAGGTCGACCTTGTAAAGATAAGGATTCAGGTCTGTCTGCTGTTTACCTTTGCTCCTGCGCGCACTGCCCTTCTCTCCACATTATGTGTTTGTTTGTTTGTCTATCTAATCTTTTGGGTTTTTATTTCTAATGAGGTCGACCAGTTGTCTATTATTATTTTTTTTACTACGCATCAAGCTGCGCTGCTTGTCTTTGCTCCTGTGTGCTCGCGCACTCTCGCCTTTTCCACTTATTTTTATTTTTGATTTATTTTTTATTTATTTTGATTTATTTTGTCAATTTAAAAAAAAAATACGCATCGTGCTGTGCTGTTTGTGTTTGCTTGAGTGCAGTCGCGCGCTCTCGCTCTCTCCACTTTACAATTTTTTTGTTATTATGTATCTATTCCTGAGTGTTTATCTTATTTATTATTTGTTTATTTAAATGAAGTCGACCAGTTGCCTGCCCTTCCTTCCATTATCCGTCACCGAGACAAACTGTACAAAGTTCTGAGGTCGACCTTGTAAAGATAAGGATTCAGGTCTGTCTGCTGTTTACCTTTGCTCCTGCGCGCACTGCCCTTCTCTCCACATTTATGTGTTTGTTTGTTTGTCTATCTAATCTTTCGGGTTTTTATTTCTAATGAGGTCGACCAGTTGTCTATTTATTATTTTTTTTACTACGTATCAAGCTGCGCTGCTTGTCTTTGCTCCTGTGTGCTCGCGCACTCTCGCCTTTTCCACTTATTTTTATTTTTGATTTATTTTTGATTTATATTGTCAATTTAAAAAAAAATACGCATCGTGCTGTGCTGTTTGTGTTTGCTTGAGTGCATTCGCGCTCTCTCGCTTTCTCCACTTTACAATTTTTTTGTTATTATTTATCTATTCCTGAGAGTGTATCTTATTTTTATTTGTTTATTTAAATGAAGTCGACCAGTTGCCTGCCCTTCCTTCCATTATCCATAACCGAGACAAACTGAACAAAGTTTGAGGTCGACCATGTAAAGATAAGGATTCAGGTCTGTCTGCTGTTTACATTTGCTCCTGCCCGCACTGCCCTTCTCTCCACATTTATGTGTTTGCTTGTTTGTCTATCAATCTTTTGGGATTTTATTTCTAATGAGGTCGACCAGTTGTCTATTTATTATTTTTTTTACTACGCATCAAGCTGCGCTTCTTGTCTTTGCTCCTGTGTGCTCGCGCACTCTCGCCTTTTCCACTTATTTTTTTTTTGATTTATTTTTGATTTATTTTGTCAATTTAAAAAAAATACGCATCGTGCTGTGCTGTTTGTGTTTGCTTGAGTGCATTCGCGCGCTCTCGCTTTCTCCACTTTACAATTTTTTTGTTATTATTTATCCATTCCTGAGAGTGTATCTTATTTTTTATTTGTTTATTTAAATGAACTCGACCTGTTGCCTGCCCTTCCTTCCATTATCCGTCACCGAGACAAACTGAACAAAGTTCTGAGGTCGACCTTGTAAAGATAAGGATTCAGGTCTGTCTGCTGTTTACCTTTGCTCCTGCGCGCACTGCCCTTCTCTCCACATTTATGTGTTTGTTTGTTTGTCTATCTAATCTTTTGGGTTTTTATTTCTAATGAGGTCGACCAGTTGTCTATTTATTATTTTTTTTACTACGCATCAAGCTGCGCTGCTTGTCTTTGCTCCTGTGTGCTCGCGCACTCTCGCATTTTCCAGTTATTTTTATTTTTGATTTATTTTTGATTTATTTTGTCAATTATAAAAAAAAATGCGCATCGTGCTGTGCTTTTTGTGTTTGCTTGACTGCATTCGCGCGCTCTCGCTTTCTCCACTTTACAATTTTTTTGTTATTATTTATCTATTCCTGAGAGTTTATCTTATTTTTTATTTGTTTATTTAAATGAAGTCGACCAGTTGCCTGCCCTTCCTTCCATTATCTGTCACCGAGACAAACTGAACAAAGTTCTGAGGTCGACCTTGTAAAGATAAGGATTCAGGTCTGTCTGCTGTTTACCTTTGCTCCTGCGCGCACTGCCCTTCTCTCCACATTTATGTGTTTGTTTGTTTGTCTCTCTAATCTTTTGGGTTTTTATTTCTAATGAGGTCGACCAGTTGTCTATTTATTATTTTTTTTACTATGCATCATGCTGCGCTGCTTGTCTTTGCTCCTGTGTGCTCGCGCACTCTCTGCTTTCCCACTTATTTTTATTTTTGATTTATTTTTGACTTATTTTGTCAATTATAAAAAAAAATACGCATCGTGCTGTGCTGTTTGTGTTTGCTTGAGTGCATTCGCGCGCTCTCGCATTCTCCACTTTACAATTTTTTTGTTATTATTTATCTATTCCTGAGAGTTTATCTTATTTTTTATTTGTTTATTTAAATGAAGTCGACCAGTTGCCTGCCCTTCCTTCCATTATCCGTCACCGAGACAAACTGAACAAAGTTCTGAGGTCGACCTTGTAAAGATAAGGATTCAGGTCTGTCTGCTGTTTACCTTTGCTCCTGCGCGCACTGCCCTTCTCTCCACATTTATGTGTTTGTTTGTTTGTCTATCTAATCTTTTGGGTTTTTATTTCTAATGAGGTCGAACAGTTGTCTATTTATTATTTTTTTTACTACGCATCAAGCTGCGCTGCTTGTCTTTGCTCCTTTGTGCTCGCGCACTCTCGCCTTTTCCACTTATTTTTATTTTTGATTTATTTTGTCAATTTTAAAAAAAAATACGCATCGTGCTGTGCTGTTTGTGTTTGCTTGAGTGCATTCGCGCGCTCTCGCTTTCTCCACTTTACAATTTTTTTGTTATTATTTATCTATTCCTGAGAGTTTATCTTATTTTTTTTGTTTATTTAAATGAAGTCGACCAGTTGCCTGCCCTTCCTTCCATTACCCGTCACCGAGACAAACTGAACAAAGTTCTGAGGTCGACCTTGTAAAGATAAGGATTCAGGTCTGTCTGCTGTTTACCTTTGCTCCTGCGCGCAATGCCCTTCTCTCCACATTTATGTGTTTATTTGTCTATCTAATCTTTTGGGTTTTTATTTCTAATGAGGTCGAACAGTTGTCTATTTATTATTTTTTTACTACGCTTCAAGCTGCGCTGCTTGTCTTTGCTCCTGTGTGCTCGCGCACTCTCGCCTTTTCCACTTATTTTTATTTTTGATTTATTTTGTCAATTTTAAAAAAAAATACGCATCGTGCTGTGCTGTTTGTGTTTGCTTGAGTGCATTCGCGCGCTCTCGCTTTCTCCACTTTACAATTTTTTTGTTATTATTTATCTATTCCTGAGAGTTTATCTTATTTTTTTTTGTTTATTTAAATGAAGTCGACCAGTTGCCTGCCCTTCCTTCCATTATCCGTCACCGAGACAAACTGAACAACGTTCTGAGGTCGACCTTGTAAAGATAAGGATTCAGGTCTGTCTGCTGTTTACCTTTGCTCCTGCGCGCATGCCCTTCTCTCCACATTTATGTGTTTGTTTGTTTGTCTATCTAATCTTTTGGGTTTTTATTTCTAATGAGGTCGACCAGTTGTCTATTTATTATTTTTTCTACTACGCATCAAGCTGCGCTGCTTGTCTTTGCTCCTGTGTGCTCGCGCACTCTCGCCTTTTCCACTTATTTTTATTTTTCATTTATTTTTGATTTATTTTGTCTATTTAAAAAAAATACGCATCGTGCTGTGCTGTTTGTGTTTGCTTGAGTGCATTCGCGCGCTCTCGCTTTCTCCACTTTACAATTTTTTTGTTATTATTTATCTATTCCTGAGAGTTTATCTTATTTTTTATTTGTTTATTTAAATGAAGTCGACCAGTTGCCTGCCCTTCCTTCCATTATCCGTCACCGAGACAAACTGAACAAAGTTCTGAGGTCGACCTTGTAAAGATAAGGATTCAGGTCTGTCTGCTGTTTACCTTTGCTCCTGCGCGCACTGCCCTTCTCTCCACATTTATGTGTTTGTTTGTTTGTCTATCTAATCTTTTGGGTTTTTATTTCTAATGAGGTCGACCAGTTGTCTATTTATTATTTTTTTTACTACGCATCAAGCTGCGCTGCTTGTCTTTGCTCCTGTGTGCTCGCGCACTCTCGCCTTTTCCACTTATTTTTATTTTTGATTTATTTTTGATTTATTTTGTCAATTTTAAAAAAAATACGCATCGTGCTGTGCTGTTTGTGTTTGCTTGAGTGCATTCGCGCGCTCTCGCTTTCTCCACTTTACAATTTTTTTTGTTATTATTTATCTATTCCTGAGAGTTTATCTTAATTTTATTTGTTTATTTAAATGAAGTCGACCAGTTGCCTGCCCTTCCTTCCATTATCCGTCACCGAGACAAACTGAACAAAGTTCTGAGGTCGACCTTGTAAAGATAAGGATTCAGGTCTGTCTGCTGTTTACCTTTGCTCCTGCGCGCACTGCCCTTCTCTCCACATTTATGTGTTTGTTTGTTTGTCTATCTAATCTTTTGGGTTTTTATTTCTAATGAGGTCGACCAGTTGTCTATTTATTATTTTTTTTACTACGCATCAAGCTGCGCTGCTTGTCTTTGCTCCTGTGTGCTCGCGCACTCTCGCCTTTTCCACTTATTTTTATTTTTGATTTATTTTTGATTTTTTTGTCAATTTAAAAAAAATACGCATCGTGCTGTGCTGTTTGTGTTTGCTTGAGTGCATTCGCGCGCTCTCGCTTTCTCCACTTTACAATTTTTTTGTTATTATTTATCTATTCCTGAGAGTTTGTCTTATTTTTTATTTGTTTATTTAAATGAAGTCGACCAGTTGCCTGCCCTTCCTTCCATTATCCGTCACCGAGACAAACTGAACAAAGTTCTGAGGTCGACCTTGTAAAGATAAGGATTCAGGTCTGTCTGCTGTTTACCTTTGCTCCTGCCCGCACTGCCCTTCTCTCCACATTTATGTGTTTGTTTGTTTGTCTATCTAATCTTTTGGGTTTTTATTTCTAATGAGGTCGACCAGTTGTCTATTTATTATTTTTTTTACTACGCATCAAGCTGCGCTGCTTGTCTTTGCTCCTGTGTGCTCGCGCACTCTCGCCTTTTCCACTTATTTTTATTTTTGATTTATTTTGTTAATTTAAAAAAAATACGCATCGTGCTGTGCTGTTTGTGTTTGCTTGAGTGCATTCGCGCGCTCTCGCTTTCTCCACTTTACAATTTTTTTGTTATTATTTATCTATTCCTGAGAGTTTATCTTATTTTTTATTTGTTTATTTAAATGAAGTCGACCAGTTGCCTGCCCTTCCTTCCATTATCCGTCACCGAGACAAACTGAACAAAGTTCTGAGGTCGACCTTGTAAAGATAAGGATTCAGGTCTGTCTGCTGTTTACCTTTGCTCCTGCCCGCACTGCCCTTCTCTCCACATTTATGTGTTTGTTTGTTTGTCTATCTAATCTTTTGGGTTTTTATTTCTAATGAGGTCGACCAGTTGTCTATTTATTATTTTTTTTACTACGCATCAAGCTGCGCTGCTTGTCTTTGCTCCTGTGTGCTCGCGCACTCTCGCCTTTTCCACTTATTTTTATTTTTGATTTATTTTTGATTTATTTTGTGAATTTAAAAAAAAATACGCATCGTGCTGTGCTGTTTGTGTTTGCTTGAGTGCATTCGCGCGCTCTCGCTTTCTCCACTTTACAATTTTTTTGTTATTATTTATCTATTCCTGAGAGTTTATCTTATTTTTTATTTGTTTATTTAAATGAAGTCGACCAGTTGCCTGCCCTTCCTTCCATTATCCGTCACCGAGACAAACTGAACAAAGTTCTGAGGTCGAACTTGTAAAGATAAGGATTCAGGTCTGTCTGCTGTTTACCTTTGCTCCTGCGCGCACTGCCCTTCTCTCCACATTTATGTGTTTGTTTGTTTGTCTATCTAATCTTTTGGGTTTTTATTTCTAATGAGGTCGACCAGTTGTCTATTATTATTTTTTTTACTACGCATCAAGCTGCGCTGCTTGTCTTTGCTCCTGTGTGCTCGCGCACTCTCGCCTTTTCCACTTATTTTTATTTTTGATTTATTTTTTATTTATTTTTGATTTATTTTGTCAATTTAAAAAAAAATACGCATCGTGCTGTGCTGTTTGTGTTTGCTTGAGTGCATTCGCGCGCTCTCGCTTCTCCACTTTACAATTTTTTTGTTATTATTTATCTATTCCTGAGAGTTTATCTTATTTTTTATTTGTTTATTTAAATGAAGTCGACCAGTTGCCTGCCCTTCCTTCCATTATCCGTCACCGAGACAAACTGAACAAAGTTCTGAGGTCGACCTTGTAAAGATAAGGATTCAGGTCTGTCTGCTGTTTACCTTTGCTCCTGCGCGCACTGCCCTTCTCTCCACATTTATGTGTTTGTTTGTTTGTCTATCTAATCTTTTGGGTTTTTATTTCTAATGAGGTCGACCAGTTGTCTATTTATTATTTTTTTTTACTACGTATCAAGCTGCGCTGCTTGTCTTTGCTCCTGTGTGCTCGCGCACTCTCGCCTTTTCCACTTATTTTTATTTTTGATTTATTTTTGATTTATATTGTCAATTTAAAAAAAAATACGCATCGTGCTGTGCTGTTTGTGTTTGCTTGAGTGCATTCGCGCGCTCTCGCTTTCTCCACTTTACAATTTTTTTGTTATTATTTATCTATTCCTGAGAGTTTATCTTATTTTTATTTGTTTATTTAAATGAAGTCGACCAGTTGCCTGCCCTTCCTTCCATTATCCATAACCGAGACAAACTGAACAAAGTTCTGAGGTCGACCTTGTAAAGATAAGGATTCAGGTCTGTCTGCTGTTTACCTTTGCTCCTGCGCGCACTGCCCTTCTCTCCACATTTATGTGTTTGCTTGTTTGTCTATCTAATCTTTTGGGTTTTTATTTCTAATGAGGTCGACCAGTTGTCTATTTATTATTTTTTTTACTACGCATCAAGCTGCGCTGCTTGTCTTTGCTCCTGTGTGCTCGCGCACTCTCGCCTTTTCCACTTATTTTTTTTTTGATTTATTTTTGATTTATTTTGTCAATTTAAAAAAAATACGCATCGTGCTGTGCTGTTTGTGTTTGCTTGAGTGCATTCGCGCGCTCTCGCTTTCTCCACTTTACAATTTTTTTGTTATTATTTATCTATTCCTGAGAGTTTATCTTATTTTTTATTTGTTTATTTAAATGAAGTCGACCAGTTGCCTGCCCTTCCTTCCATTATCCGTCACCGAGACAAACTGAACAAAGTTCTGAGGTCGACCTTGTAAAGATAAGGATTCAGGTCTGTCTGCTGTTTACCTTTGCTCCTGCGCGCACTGCCCTTCTCTCCACATTTATGTGTTTGTTTGTTTGTCTATCTAATCTTTTGGGTTTTTATTTCTAATGAGGTCGACCAGTTGTCTATTTATTATTTTTTTTACTACGCATCAAGCTGCGCTGCTTGTCTTTGCTCCTGTGTGCTCGCGCACTCTCGCCTTTTCCACTTATTTTTATTTTTGATTTATTTTTGATTTATTTTGTCAATTTAAAAAAAAACGCATCGTGCTGTGCTGTTTGTGTTTGCTTGAGTGCATTCGCGCGCTCTCGCTTTCTCCACTTTACAATTTTTTTGTTATTATTTATCTATTCCTGAGAGTTTATCTTATTTTTTATTTGTTTATTTAAATGAAGTCGACCAGTTGCCTGCCCTTCCTTCCATTATCTCACCGAGACAAACTGAACAAAGTTCTGAGGTCGACCTTGTAAAGATAAGGATTCAGGTCTGTCTGCTGTTTACCTTTGCTCCTGCGCGCACTGCCCTTCTCTCCACATTTATGTGTTTGTTTGTTTGTCTCTCTAATCTTTTGGGTTTTTATTTCTAATGAGGTCGACCAGTTGTCTATTTATTATTTTTTTTACTACGCATCAAGCTGCGCTGCTTGTCTTTGCTCCTGTGTGCTCGCGCACTCTCTGCTTTCCCACTTATTTTTATTTTTGATTTATTTTTGATTTATTTTGTCAATTTAAAAAAAAATACGCATCGTGCTGTGCTGTTTGTGTTTGCTTGAGTGCATTCGCGCGCTCTCGCATTCTCCACTTTACAATTTTTTTGTTATTATTTATCTATTCCTGAGAGTTTATCTTATTTTTTATTTGTTTATTTAAATGAAGTCGACCAGTTGCCTGCCCTTCCTTCCATTATCCGTCACCGAGACAAACTGAACAAAGTTCTGAGGTCGACCTTGTAAAGATAAGGATTCAGGTCTGTCTGCTGTTTACCTTTGCTCCTGCGCGCACTGCCCTTCTCTCCACATTTATGTGTTTGTTTGTTTGTCTATCTAATCTTTTGGGTTTTTATTTCTAATGAGGTCGAACAGTTGTCTATTTATTATTTTTTTACTACGCATCAAGCTGCGCTGCTTGTCTTTGCTCCTTGTGCTCGCGCACTCTCGCCTTTTCCACTTATTTTTATTTTTGATTTATTTTGTCAATTTTAAAAAAAAATACGCATCGTGCTGTGCTGTTTGTGTTTGCTTGAGTGCATTCGCGCGCTCTCGCTTTCTCCACTTTACAATTTTTTTGTTATTATTTATCTATTCCTGAGAGTTTATCTTATTTTTTATTTGTTTATTTAAATGAAGTCGACCAGTTGCCTGCCCTTCCTTCCATTATCCGTCACCGAGACAAACTGAACAAAGTTCTGAGGTCGACCTTGTAAAGATAAGGATTCAGGTCTGTCTGCTGTTTACCTTTGCTCCTGCGCGCACTGCCCTTCTCTCCACATTTATGTGTTTGTTTGTGTCTATCTAATCTTTTGGGTTTTTATTTCTAATGAGGTCGAACAGTTGTCTATTTATTATTTTTTTACTACGCTCAAGCTGCGCTGCTTGTCTTTGCTCCTGTGTGCTCGCGCACTCTCGCCTTTTCCACTTATTTTTATTTTTGATTTATTTTGTCAATTTTAAAAAAAAATACGCATCGTGCTGTGCTGTTTGTGTTTGCTTGAGTGCATTCGCGCGCTCTCGCTTTCTCCACTTTACAATTTTTTTGTTATTATTTATCTATTCCTGAGAGTTTATCTTATTTTTTTTTGTTTATTTAAATGAAGTCGACCAGTTGCCTGCCCTTCCTTCCATTATCCGTCACCGAGACAAACTGAACAAAGTTCTGAGGTCGACCTTGTAAAGATAAGGATTCAGGTCTGTCTGCTGTTTACCTTTGCTCCTGCGCGCACTGCCCTTCTCTCCACATTTATGTGTTTGTTTGTTTGTCTATCTAATCTTTTGGGTTTTTATTTCTAATGAGGTCGACCAGTTGTCTATTTATTATTTTTTTACTACGTATCAAGCTGCGCTGCTTGTCTTTGCTCCTGTGTGCTCGCGCACTCTCGCCTTTTCCACTTATTTTTATTTTTGATTTATTTTTGATTTATTTTGTCATTTAAAAAAAATACGCATCGTGCTGTGCTGTTTGTGTTTGCTTGAGTGCATTCGCGCGCTCTCGCTTTCTCCACTTTACAATTTTTTTGTTATTATTTATCTATTCCTGAGAGTTTATCTTATTTTTTATTTGTTTATTTAAATGAAGTCGACCAGTTGCCTGCCCTTCCTTCCATTATCCGTCACCGAGACAAACTGAACAAAGTTCTGAGGTCGACCTTGTAAAGATAAGGATTCAGGTCTGTCTGCTGTTTACCTTTGCTCCTGCGCGCACTGCCCTTCTCTCCACATTTATGTGTTTGTTTGTTTGTCTATCTAATCTTTTGGGTTTTTATTTCTAATGAGGTCGACCAGTTGTCTATTTATTATTTTTTTTACTACGCATCAAGCTGCGCTGCTTGTCTTTGCTCCTGTGTGCTCGCGCACTCTCGCCTTTTCCACTTATTTTTATTTTTGATTTATTTTTGATTTATTTTGTCAATTTTAAAAAAAATACGCATCGTGCTGTGCTGTTTGTGTTTGCTTGAGTGCATTCGCGCGCTCTCGCTTTCTCCACTTTACAATTTTTTTTGTTATTATTTATCTATTCCTGAGAGTTTATCTTAATTTTATTTGTTTATTTAAATGAAGTCGACCAGTTGCCTGCCCTTCCTTCCATTATCCGTCACCGAGACAAACTGAACAAAGTTCTGAGGTCGACCTTGTAAAGATAAGGATTCAGGTCTGTCTGCTGTTTACCTTTGCTCCTGCGCGCACTGCCCTTCTCTCCACATTTATGTGTTTGTTTGTTTGTCTATCTAATCTTTTGGGTTTTTATTTCTAATGAGGTCGACCAGTTGTCTATTTATTATTTTTTTTACTACGCATCAAGCTGCGCTGCTTGTCTTTGCTCCTGTGTGCTCGCGCACTCTCGCCTTTTCCACTTATTTTTATTTTTGATTTATTTTTGATTTATTTTGTCAATTTAAAAAAAATACGCATCGTGCTGTGCTGTTTGTGTTTGCTTGAGTGCATTTGAGCGCTCTCCTTTCTCCACTTTACAATTTTTTGTTATTATTTATCTATTCCTGAGAGTTTGTCTTATTTTTTATTTGTTTATTTAAATGAAGTCGACCAGTTGCCTACCATTCCTTCCATTATCCGTCATCGAGACAAACTGAACAAATTTCTGAGGCCGACCTTGTAAAGATAAGGATTCAGGTCTGTCTGCTCTTTACCTTTGCTCCTGCGCGCACTGCCATTCTCTCGATATATATGTGTTTGTTTGTTTGTCTATCTAATCTTTTGGGTTTTTATTTCTAATGAGGTCGACCAGTTGTCTAATTATTATTTTTTTTACTACGCATCAAGCTGCGCTGCTTGTCTTTGCTCCTGTGTGCTCGCGCACTCTCGCCTTTTCCACTTATTTTTATTTTTGATTTATTTTTTATTTATTTTTGATTTATTTTGTCAATTTAAAAAAAAAATACGCATCGTGCTGTGCTGTTTGTGTTTGCTTGAGTGCATTCGCGCGCTCTCGCTCTCTCCACTTTACAATTTTTTTGTTATTATGTATCTATTCCTGAGTGTTTATCTTATTTATTATTTGTTTATTTAAATGAAGTCCACCAGTTGCCTGCCCTTCCTTCCATTATCCGTCACCGAGACAAACTGTACAAAGTTCTGAGGTCGACCTTGTAAAGATAAGGATTCAGGTCTGTCTGCTGTTTACCTTTGCTCCTGCGCGCACTGCCCTTCTCTCCACATTTATGTGTTTGTTTGTTTGTCTATCTAATCTTTCGGGTTTTTATTTCTAATGAGGTCGACCAGTTGTCTATTTATTATTTTTTTTACTACGTATCAAGCTGCGCTGCTTGTCTTTGCTCCTGTGTGCTCGCGCACTCTCGCCTTTTCCACTTATTTTTATTTTTGATTTATTTTTGATTTATATTGTCAATTTAAAAAAAAATACGCATCGTGCTGTGCTGTTTGTGTTTGCTTGAGTGCATTCGCGCGCTCTCGCTTTCTCCACTTTACAATTTTTTTGTTATTATTTATCTATTCCTGAGAGTGTATCTTATTTTTATTTGTTTATTTAAATGAAGTCGACCAGTTGCCTGCCCTTCCTTCCATTATCCATAACCGAGACAAACTGAACAAAGTTTTGAGGTCGACCATGTAAAGATAAGGATTCAGGTCTGTCTGCTGTTTACATTTGCTCCTGCCCGCACTGCCCTTCTCTCCACATTTATGTGTTTGCTTGTTTGTCTATCAAATCTTTTGGGATTTTATTTCTAATGAGGTCGACCAGTTGTCTATTTATTATTTTTTTTACTACGCATCAAGCTGCGCTGCTTGTCTTTGCTCCTGTGTGCTCGCGCACTCTCGCCTTTTCCACTTATTTTTATTTTTGATTTATTTTGTCAATTTTAAAAAAAAATACGCATCGTGCTGTGCTGTTTGTGTTTGCTTGAGTGCATTCGCGCGCTCTCGCTTTCTCCACTTTACAATTTTTTTGTTATTATTTATCTATTCCTGAGAGTTTATCTTATTTTTTTTTGTTTATTTAAATGAAGTCGACCAGTTGCCTGCCCTTCCTTCCATTATCCGTCACCGAGACAAACTGAACAAAGTTCTGAGGTCGACCTTGTAAAGATAAGGATTCAGGTCTGTCTGCTGTTTACCTTTGCTCCTGCGCGCACTGCCCTTCTCTCCACATTTATGTGTTTGTTTGTTTGTCTATCTAATCTTTTGGGTTTTTATTTCTAATGAGGTCGACCAGTTGTCTATTTATTATTTTTTTTACTACGCATCAAGCTGCGCTGCTTGTCTTTGCTCCTGTGTGCTCGCGCACTCTCGCCTTTTCCACTTATTTTTATTTTTGATTTATTTTGATCAATTTAAAAAAAAATACGCATCGTGCTGTGCTGTTTGTGTTTGCTTGAGTGCATTTGCGCGCTCTCGCCTTTCTCCACTTTACAATTTTTTTGTTATTATTTATCTATTCCTGAGAGTTTATCTTATTTTTTATTTGTTTATTTAAATGAAGTCGACCAGTTGCCTGCCCTTCCTTCCATTATCCGTCACCGAGACAAACTGAACAAAGTTCTGAGGTCGACCTTGTAAAGATAAGGATTCAGGTCTGTCTGCTGTTTACCTTTGCTCCTGCGCGCACTGCCCTTCTCTCCACATTTATGTGTTTGTTTGTTTGTCTATCTAATCTTTTGGGTTTTTATTTCTAATGAGGTCGACCAGTTGTCTATTTATTATTTTTTTTACTACGCATCAAGCTGCGCTGCTTGTCTTTGCTCCTGTGTGCTCGCGCACTCTCGCCTTTTCCACTTATTTTTATTTTTGATTTATTTTTTATTTATATTTATTTTGTCAATTTAAAAAAAAATACGCATCGTGCTGTGCTGTTTGTGTTTGCTTGAGTGCATTCGCGCGCTCTCGCTTCTCCACTTTACAATTTTTTTGTTATTATTTATCTATTCCTGAGTGTTTATCTTATTTTTATTTGTTTATTTAAATGAAGTCGACCAGTTGCCTGCCCTTCCTTCCATTATCCGTCACCGAGACAAACTGAACAAAGTTCTGAGGTCGACCTTGTAAAGATAAGGATTCAGGTCTGTCTGCTGTTTACCTTTGCTCCTGCGCGCACTGCCCTTCTCTCCACATTTATGTGTTTGTTTGTTTGTCTATCTAATCTTTTGGGTTTTTATTTCTAATGAGGTCGACCAGTTGTCTATTTATTATTTTTTTTACTACGCATCAAGCTGCGCTGCTTGTCTTTGCTCCTGTGTGCTCGCGCACTCTCGCCTTTTCCACTTATTTTTATTTTTGATTTATTTTTGATTTATTTTGTCAATTTAAAAAAAATACGCATCGTGCTGTGCTGTTTGTGTTTGCTTGAGTGCATTCGCGCGCTCTCGCTTTCTCCACTTTACAATTTTTTTGTTATTATTTATCTATTCCTGAGAGTGTATCTTATTTTTTATTTGTTTATTTAAATGAAGTCGACCAGTTGCCTGCCCTTCCTTCCATTATCCGTCACCGAGACAAACTGAACAAAGTTCTGAGGTCGACCTTGTAAAGATAAGGATTCAGGTCTGTCTGCTGTTTACCTTTGCTCCTGCGCGCACTGCCCTTCTCTCCACATTTATGTGTTTGTTTGTTTGTCTATCTAATCTTTTGGGTTTTTATTTCTAATGAGGTCGACCAGTTGTCTATTTATTATTTTTTTTACTACGCATCAAGCTGCGCTGCTTGTCTTTGCTCCTGTGTGCTCGCGCACTCTCGCCTTTTCCACTTATTTTTATTTTTGATTTATTTTTGATTTATTTTGTCAATTTAAAAAAAAATACGCATCGTGCTGTGCTGTTTGTGTTTGCTTGAGTGCATTCGCGCGCTCTCGCTTTCTCCACTTTACAATTTTTTTGTTATTATTTATCTATTCCTGAGAGTTTATCTTATTTTTTATTTGTTTATTTAAATGAAGTCGACCAGTTGCCTGCCCTTCCTTCCATTATCCGTCACCGAGACAAACTGAACAAAGTTCTGAGGTCGACCTTGTAAAGATAAGGATTCAGGTCTGTCTGCTGTTTACCTTTGCTCCTGCGCGCACTGCCCTTCTCTCCACATTTATGTGTTTGTTTGTTTGTCTATCTAATCTTTTGGGTTTTTATTTCTAATGAGGTCGACCAGTTGTCTATTTATTATTTTTTTTACTACGCATCAAGCTGCGCTGCTTGTCTTTGCTCCTGTGTGCTCGCGCACTCTCGCTTTTCCACTTATTTTTATTTTTGATTTATTTTTGATTTATTTTGTCAATTATAAAAAAAAATACGCATCGTGCTGTGCTGTTTGTGTTTGCTTGAGTGCATTCGCGCGCTCTCGCTTTCTCCACTTTACAATTTTTTTGTTATTATTTATCTATTCCTGAGAGTTTATCTTATTTTTTATTTGTTTATTTAAATGAAGTCGACCAGTTGCCTGCCCTTCCTTCCATTATCCGTCACCGAGACAAACTGAACAAAGTTCTGAGGTCGACCTTGTAAAGATAAGGATTCAGGTCTGTCTGCTGTTTACCTTTGCTCCTGCGCGCACTGCCCTTCTCTCCACATTTATGTGTTTGTTTGTTTGTCTATCTAATCTTTTGGGTTTTTATTTCTAATGAGGTCGACCAGTTGTCTATTTATTATTTTTTTTACTACGCATCAAGCTGCGCTGCTTGTCTTTGCTCCTGTGTGCTCGCGCACTCTCGCCTTTTCCACTTATTTTTATTTTTGATTTATTTTGTCATTTATTTTAAAAAAAAATACGCATCGTGCTGTGCTGTTTGTGTTTGCTTGAGTGCATTCGCGCGCTCTCGCTTTCTCCACTTTACAATTTTTTTGTTATTATTTATCTATTCCTGAGAGTTTATCTTATTTTTTATTTGTTTATTTAAATGAAGTCGACCAGTTGCCTGCCCTTCCTTCCATTATCCGTCACCGAGACAAACTGAACAAAGTTCTGAGGTCGACCTTGTAAAGATAAGGATTCAGGTCTGTCTGCTGTT
This sequence comes from Perognathus longimembris pacificus, assembly GCF_023159225.1. Taxonomy (NCBI): domain Eukaryota; kingdom Metazoa; phylum Chordata; class Mammalia; order Rodentia; family Heteromyidae; genus Perognathus; species Perognathus longimembris. Next base: position 19,553 of record NW_025958878.1, on the reverse strand, counting down.
TACCTTTGCTCCTGCGCGCACTGCCCTTCTCTCCACATTTATGTGTTTATTTGTTTGTCTATCTAATCTTTTGGGTTTTTATTTCTAATGAGGTCGAACAGTTGTCTATTTATTATTTTTTTACTACGCATCAAGCTGCGCTGCTTGTCTTTGCTCCTGTGTGCTCGCGCACTCTCGCCTTTTCCACTTATTTTTATTTTTGATTTATTTTGTCAATTTTAAAAAAAAATACGCATCGTGCTGTGCTGTTTGTGTTTGCTTGAGTGCATTCGCGCGCTCTCGCTTTCTCCACTTTACAATTTTTTTGTTATTATTTATCTATTCCTGAGAGTTTATCTTATTTTTTTTTGTTTATTTAAATGAAGTCGACCAGTTGCCTGCCCTTACTTCCATTATCCGTCACCGAGACAAACTGAACAACGTTCTGAGGTCGACCTTGTAAAGATAAGGATACAGGTCTGTCTTCTGTTTACCTTTGCTCCTGCGCGCACTGCCATTCTCTCCACATTTATGTGTTTGTTTGTTTGTCTATCTAATCTTTTGGGTTTTTATTTCTAATGAGGTCGACCAGTTGTCTATTTATTATTTTTTCTACTACGTATCAAGCTGCGCTGCTTGTCTTTCTTCCTGTGTGCTCGCGCACTCTCGCCTTTTCCACTTATTTTTATTTTTCATTTATTTTTGATTTATTTTGTCTATTTAAAAAAAATACGCATCGTGCTGTGCTGTTTGTGTTTGCTTGAGTGCATTCGCGCGCTCTCGCTTTCTCCACTTTACAATTTTTTTGTTATTATTTATCTATTCCTGAGAGTTTATCTTATTTTTTATTTGTTTATTTAAATGAAGTCGACCAGTTGCCTGCCCTTCCTTCCATTATCCGTCACCGAGACAAACTGAACAAAGTTCTGAGGTCGACCTTGTAAAGATAAGGATTCAGGTCTGTCTGCTGTTTACCTTTGCTCCTGCGCGCACTGCCCTTCTCTCCACATTTATGTGTTTGTTTGTTTGTCTATCTAATCTTTTGGGTTTTTATTTCTAATGAGGTCGACCAGTTGTCTATTTATTATTTTTTTTACTACGCATCAAGCTGCGCTGCTTGTCTTTGCTCCTGTGTGCTCGCGCACTCTCGCCTTTTCCACTTATTTTTATTTTTGATTTATTTTTGATTTATTTTGTCAATTTTAAAAAAAATACGCATCGTGCTGTGCTGTTTGTGTTTGCTTGAGTGCATTCGCGCGCTCTCGCTTTCTCCACTTTACAATTTTTTTGTTATTATTTATCTATTCCTGAGAGTTTATCTTATTTTTTATTTGTTTATTTAAATGAAGTCGACCAGTTGCCTGCCCTTCCTTCCATTATCCGTCACCGAGACAAACTGAACAAAGTTCTGAGGTCGACCTTGTAAAGATAAGGATTCAGGTCTGTCTGCTGTTTACCTTTGCTCCTGCGCGCACTGCCCTTCTATCCACATTTATGTGTTTGTTTGTTTGTCTATCTAATCTTTTGGGTTTTTATTTCTAATGAGGTCGACCAGTTGTCTATTTATTATTTTTTTTACTACGCATCAAGCTGCGCTGCTTGTCTTTGCTCCTGTGTGCTCGCGCACTCTCGCCTTTTCCACTTATTTTTATTTTTGATTTATTTTTGATTTTTAATTTAAAAAAAATACGCATCGTGCTGTGCTGTTTGTGTTTGTTTGAGTGCATTCGCGCGCTCTCGCTTTCTCCACTTTACAATTTTTTTGTTATTATTTACCTATTCCTGAGAGTTTGTCTTATTTTTTATTTGTTTATTTAAATGAAGTCGACCAGTTGCCTGCCCTTCCTTCCATAATCCGTCACCGAGACAAACTGAACAAAGTTCTGAGGTCGACCTTGTAAAGATAAGGATTCAGGTCTGTCTGCTGTTTACCTTTGCTCCTGCCGCACTGCCCTTCTCTCCACATTTATGTGTTTGTTTGTTTGTCTATCTAATCTTTTGGGTTTTTATTTCTAATGAGGTCGACCAGTTGTCTATTTATTATTTTTTTTACTACGCATCAAGCTGCGCTGCTTGTCTTTGCTCCTGTGTGCTCGCGCACTCTCGCCTTTTCCACTTATTTTTATTTTTGATTTATTTTGTTAATTTAAAAAAAATACGCATCGTGCTGTGCTGTTTGTGTTTGCTTGAGTGCATTCGCGCGCTCTCGCTTTCTCCACTTTACAATTTTTTTGTTATTATTTATCTATTCCTGAGAGTTTATCTTATTTTTTATGTTTATTTAAATGAAGTCGACCAGTTGCCTGCCCTTCCTTCCATTATCCGTCACCGAGACAAACTGAACAAAGTTCTGAGGTCGACTTGTAAAGATAAGGATTCAGGTCTGTCTGCTGTTTACCTTTGCTCCTGCCCGCACGGCCCTTCTCTCCACATTTATGTGTTTGTTTGTTTGTCTATCTAATCTTTTGGGTTTTTATTTCTAATGAGGTCGACCAGTTGTCTATTTATTATTTTTTTTACTACGCATCAAGCTGCGCTGCTTGTCTTTGCTCCTGTGTGCTCGCGCACTCTCGCCTTTTCCACTTATTTTTATTTTTGATTTATTTTTGATTTATTATGTGAATTTAAAAAAAAAATACGCATCGTGCTGTGCTGTTTGTGTTTGCTTGAGTGCATTTGAGCGCTCTCCCTTTCTCCACTTTACAATTTTTTTGTTATTATTTATCTATTCCTGAGAGTTTGTCTTATTTTTTATTTGTTTATTTAAATGAAGTCGACCAGTTGCCTGCCCTTCCTTCCATTATCCGTCACCGAGACAAACTGAACAAAGTTCTGAGGTCGAACTTGTAAAGATAAGGATTCAGGTCTGTCTGCTGTTTACCTTTGCTCCTGCCCGCACGGCCCTTCTCTCCACATTTATGTGTTTGTTTGTTTGTCTATCTAATCTTTTGGGTTTTTATTTCTAATGAGGTCGACCAGTTGTCTAATTATTATTTTTTTTACTACGCATCAAGCTGCGCTGCTTGTCTTTGCTCCTGTGTGCTCGCGCACTCTCGCCTTTTCCACTTATTTTTATTTTTGATTTATTTTTGATTTATTTTGTCATTTTGTCAAAAAAAAAAATACGCATCGTGCTGTGCTGTTTGTGTTTGCTTGAGTGCAGTCGCGCGCTCTCGCTCTCTCCACTTTACAATTTTTTTGTTATTATGTATCTATTCCTGAGTGTTTATCTTATTTATTATTTGTTTATTTAAATGAAGTCGACCAGTTGCCTGCCCTTCCTTCCATTATCCGTCACCGAGACAAACTGTACAAAGTTCTGAGGTCGACCTTGTAAAGATAAGGATTCAGGTCTGTCTGCTGTTTACCTTTGCTCCTGCGCGCACTGCCCTTCTCTCCACATTTATGTGTTTGTTTGTTTGTCTATCTAATCTTTCGGGTTTTTATTTCTAATGAGGTCGACCAGTTGTCTATTTATTATTTTTTTTACTACGTATCAAGCTGCGCTGCTTGTCTTTGCTCCTGTGTGCTCGCGCACTCTCGCCTTTTCCACTTATTTTTATTTTTGATTTATTTTTGATTTATTTTCAATTTAAAAAAAAATACGCATCGTGCTGTGCTGTTTGTGTTTGCTTGAGTGCATTCGCGCGCTCTCGCTTTCTCCACTTTACAATTTTTTTGTTATTATTTATCTATTCCTGAGAGTGTATCTTATTTTTATTTGTTTATTTAAATGAAGTCGACCAGTTGCCTGCCCTTCCTTCCATTATCCATAACCGAGACAAACTGAACAAAGTTTTGAGGTCGACCATGTAAAGATAAGGATTCAGGTCTGTCTGCTGTTTACATTTGCTCCTGCCCGCACTGCCCTTCTCTCCACATTTATGTGTTTGCTTGTTTGTCTATCAAATCTTTTGGGATTTTATTTCTAATGAGGTCGACCAGTTGTCTATTTATTATTTTTTTTACTACGCATCAAGCTGCGCTTCTTGTCTTTGCTCCTGTGTGCTCGCGCACTCTCGCCTTTTCCACTTATTTTTATTTTTGATTTATTTTGTCAATTTAAAAAAAATACGCATCGTGCTGTGCTGTTTGTGTTTGCTTGAGTGCATTCGCGCGCTCTCGCTTTCTCCACTTTACAATTTTTTTGTTATTATTTATCCATTCCTGAGAGTGTATCTTATTTTTTATTTGTTTATTTAAATGAAGTCGACCAGTTGCCTGCCCTTCCTTCCATTATCCGTCACCGAGACAAACTGAACAAAGTTCTGAGGTCGACCTTGTAAAGATAAGGATTCAGGTCTGTCTGCTGTTTACCTTTGCTCCTGCGCGCACTGCCCTTCTCTCCACATTTATGTGTTTGTTTGTTTGTCTATCTAATCTTTTGGGTTTTTATTTCTAATGAGGTCGACCAGTTGTCTATTTATTATTTTTTTTACTACGCATCAAGCTGCGCTGCTTGTCTTTGCTCCTGTGTGCTCGCGCACTCTCGCCTTTTCCACTTATTTTTATTTTTGATTTATTTTTGATTTATTTTGTCAATTAAAAAAAAAATACGCATCGTGCTGTGCTGTTTGTGTTTGCTTGAGTGCATTCGCGCGCTCTCGCTTTCTCCACTTTACAATTTTTTTGTTATTATTTATCTATTCCTGAGAGTTTATCTTATTTTTTATTTGTTTATTTAAATGAAGTCGACCAGTTGCCTGCCCTTCCTTCCTTATCCGTCACCGAGACAAACTGAACAAAGTTCTGAGGTCGACCTTGTAAAGATAAGGATTCAGGTCTGTCTGCTGTTTACCTTTGCTCCTGCGCGCACTGCCCTTCTCTCCACATTTATGTGTTTGTTTGTTTGTCTATCTAATCTTTTGGGTTTTTATTTCTAATGAGGTCGACCAGTTGTCTATTTATTATTTTTTTTACTACGCATCAAGCTGCGCTGCTTGTCTTTGCTCCTGTGTGCTCGCGCACTCTCGCTTTCCCACTTATTTTTATTTTTGATTTATTTTTGATTTATTTTGTCAATTATAAAAAAAAATACGCATCGTGCTGTGCTGTTTGTGTTTGCTTGAGTGCATTCGCGCGCTCTCGCTTTCTCCACTTTACAATTTTTTTGTTATTATTTATCTATTCCTGAGAGTTTATCTTATTTTTTATTTGTTTATTTAAATGAAGTCGACCAGTTGCCTGCCCTTCCTTCCATTATCCGTCACCGAGACAAACTGAACAAAGTTCTGAGGTCGACCTTGTAAAGATAAGGATTCAGGTCTGTCTGCTGTTTACCTTTGCTCCTGCGCGCACTGCCCTTCTCTCCACATTTATGTGTTTGTTTGTTTGTCTATCTAATCTTTTGGGTTTTTATTTCTAATGAGGTCGACAGTTGTCTATTTATTATTTTTTTACTACGCATCAAGCTGCGCTGCTTGTCTTTGCTCCTGTGCTCGCGCACTCTCGCCTTTTCCACTTATTTTTATTTTTGATTTATTTTGATTTATTTTGTCAATTTTAAAAAAAATACGCATCGTGCTGTGCTGTTTGTGTTTGCTTGAGTGCATTCGCGCGCTCTCGCTTTCTCCACTTTACAATTTTTTTGTTATTATTTATCTATTCCTGAGAGTTTATCTTATTTTTTTGTTTATTTAAATGAAGTCGACCAGTTGCCTGCCCTTCCTTCCATTATCCGTCACCGAGACAAACTGAACAAAGTTCTGAGGTCGACCTTGTAAAGATAAGGATTCAGGTCTGTCTGCTGTTTACCTTTGCTCCTGCGCGCACTGCCCTTCTCTCCACATTTATGTGTTTGTTTGTGTCTATCTAATCTTTTGGGTTTTTATTTCTAATGAGGTCGAACAGTTGTCTATTTATTATTTTTTTTACTACGCATCAAGCTGCGCTGCTTGTCTTTGCTCCTGTGTGCTCGCGCACTCTCGCCTTTTCCACTTATTTTTATTTTTGATTTATTTTGTCAATTTTAAAAAAAAATACGCATCGTGCTGTGCTGTTTGTGTTTGCTTGAGTGCATTCGCGCGCTCTCGCTTTCTCCACTTTACAATTTTTTTGTTATTATTTATCTATTCCTGAGAGTTTATCTTATTTTTTTTGTTTATTTAAATGAAGTCGACCAGTTGCCTGCCCTTACTTCCATTATCCGTCACCGAGACAAACTGAACAACGTTCTGAGGTCGACCTTGTAAAGATAAGGATACAGGTCTGTCTTCTGTTTACCTTTGCTCCTGCGCGCACTGCCATTCTCTCCACATTTATGTGTTTGTTTGTTTGTCTATCTAATCTTTTGGGTTTTTATTTCTAATGAGGTCGACCAGTTGTCTATTTATTATTTTTTTACTACGCATCAAGCTGCGCTGCTTGTCTTTGCTCCTGTGTGCTCGCGCACTCTCGCCTTTTCCACTTATTTTTATTTTTGATTTATTTTTGATTTATTTTGTCATTTAAAAAAAATACGCATCGTGCTGTGCTGTTTGTGTTTGCTTGAGTGCATTCGCGCGCTCTCGCTTTCTCCACTTTACAATTTTTTTGTTATTATTTATCTATTCCTGAGAGTTTATCTTATTTTTTATTTGTTTATTTAAATGAAGTCGACCAGTTGCCTGCCCTTCCTTCCATTATCCGTCACCGAGACAAACTGAACAAAGTTCTGAGGTCGACCTTGTAAAGATAAGGATTCAGGTCTGTCTGCTGTTTACCTTTGCTCCTGCGCGCACTGCCCTTCTCTCCACATTTATGTGTTTGTTTGTTTGTCTATCTAATCTTTTGGGTTTTTATTTCTAATGAGGTCGACCAGTTGTCTATTTATTATTTTTTTTACTACGCATCAAGCTGCGCTGCTTGTCTTTGCTCCTGTGTGCTCGCGCACTCTCGCCTTTTCCACTTATTTTTATTTTTGATTTATTTTTGATTTATTTTGTCAATTTTAAAAAAAATACGCATCGTGCTGTGCTGTTTGTGTTTGCTTGAGTGCATTCGCGCGCTCTCGCTTTCTCCACTTTACAATTTTTTTTGTTATTATTTATCTATTCCTGAGAGTTTATCTTATTTTTTATTTGTTTATTTAAATGAAGTCGACCAGTTGCCTGCCCTTCCTTCCATTATCCGTCACCGAGACAAACTGAACAAAGTTCTGAGGTCGACCTTGTAAAGATAAGGATTCAGGTCTGTCTGCTGTTTACCTTTGCTCCTGCGCGCACTGCCCTTCTCTCCACATTTATGTGTTTGTTTGTTTGTCTATCTAATCTTTTGGGTTTTTATTTCTAATGAGGTCGACCAGTTGTCTATTTATTATTTTTTTTACTACGCATCAAGCTGCGCTGCTTGTCTTTGCTCCTGTGTGCTCGCGCACTCTCGCCTTTTCCACTTATTTTTATTTTTGATTTATTTTTGATTTATTTTGTCAATTTAAAAAAAATACGCATCGTGCTGTGCTGTTTGTGTTTGCTTGAGTGCATTCGCGCGCTCTCGCTTTCTCCACTTTACAATTTTTTGTTATTATTTATCTATTCCTGAGAGTTTATCTTATTTTTTATTTGTTTATTTAAATGAAGTCGACCAGTTGCCTGCCCTTCCTTCCATTATCCGTCACCGAGACAAACTGAACAAAGTTCTGAGGTCGACCTTGTAAAGATAAGGATTCAGGTCTGTCTGCTGTTTACCTTTGCTCCTGCGCGCACTGCCATTCTCTCCATATTATGTGTTTGTTTGTTTGTCTATCTAATCTTTTGGGTTTTTATTTCTAATGAGGTCGACCAGTTGTCTATTTATTATTTTTTTTACTACGCATCAAGCTGCGCTGCTTGTCTTTGCTCCTGTGTGCTCGCGCACTCTCGCCTTTTCCACTTATTTTTATTTTTGATTTATTTTTTATTTATTTTTGATTTATTTTGTCAATTTAAAAAAAAAATACGCATCGTGCTGTGCTGTTTGTGTTTGCTTGAGTGCATTCGCGCGCTCTCGCTCTCTCCACTTTACAATTTTTTTGTTATTATGTATCTATTCCTGAGTGTTTATCTTATTTATTATTTGTTTATTTAAATGAAGTCCACCAGTTGCCTGCCCTTCCTTCCATTATCCGTCACCGAGACAAACTGTACAAAGTTCTGAGGTCGACCTTGTAAAGATAAGGATTCAGGTCTGTCTGCTGTTTACCTTTGCTCCTGCGCGCACTGCCCTTCTCTCCACATTTATGTGTTTGTTTGTTTGTCTATCTAATCTTTCGGGTTTTTATTTCTAATGAGGTCGACCAGTTGTCTATTTATTATTTTTTTTTACTACGTATCAAGCTGCGCTGCTTGTCTTTGCTCCTGTGTGCTCGCGCACTCTCTCCTTTTCCACTTATTTTTATTTTTGATTTATTTTTGATTTATATTGTCAATTTAAAAAAAAATACGCATCGTGCTGTGCTGTTTGTGTTTGCTTGAGTGCATTCGCGCGCTCTCGCTTTCTCCACTTTACAATTTTTTTGTTATTATTTATCTATTCCTGAGAGTTTATCTTATTTTTATTTGTTTATTTAAATGAAGTCGACCAGTTGCCTGCCCTTCCTTCCATTATCCGTCACCGAGACAAACTGAACAAAGTTCTGAGGTCGACCTTGTAAAGATAAGGATTCAGGTCTGTCTGCTGTTTACCTTTGCTCCTGCCCGCACTGCCCTTCTCTCCACATTTATGTGTTTGTTGTTTGTCTATCTAATCTTTTGGGTTTTTATTTCTAATGAGGTCGACCAGTTGTCTATTTATTATTTTTTTTTACTACGCATCAAGCTGCGCTGCTTGTCTTTGCTCCTGTGTGCTCGCGCACTCTCGCCTTTTCCACTTATTTTTATTTTTGATTTATTTTGTTTATTTTGTCAATTAAAAAAATACGCATCGTGCTGTGCTGTTTGTGTTTGCTTGAGTGCATTCGCGCGCTCTCGCTTTCTCCACTTTACAATTTTTTTGTTATTATTTATCTATTCCTGAGAGTTTATCTTATTTTTTATTTGTTTATTTAAATGAAGTCGACCAGTTGCCTGCCCTTCCTTCCATTACCCGTCACCGAGACAAACTGAACAAAGTTCTGAGGTCGACCTTGTAAAGATAAGGATTCAGGTCTGTCTGCTGTTTACCTTTGCTCCTGCGCGCAATGCCCTTCTCTCCACATTTATGTGTTTATTTGTCTATCTAATCTTTTGGGTTTTTATTTCTAATGAGGTCGACCAGTTGTCTATTTATTATTTTTTTACTACGCATCAAGCTGCGCTGCTTGTCTTTGCTCCTGTGTGCTCGCGCACTCTCGCCTTTTCCACTTATTTTTATTTTTGATTTATTTTGTTTATTTTAATTTAAAAAAAATACGCATCGTGCTGTGCTGTTTGTGTTTGCTTGAGTGCATTCGCGCGCTCTCGCTTTCTCCACTTTACAATTTTTTTGTTATTATTTATCTATTCCTGAGAGTTTATCTTATTTTTTATTTGTTTATTTAAATGAAGTCGACCAGTTGCCTGCCCTTCCTTCCATTATCCGTCACCGAGACAAACTGAACAAAGTTCTGAGGTCGACCTTGTAAAGATAAGGATTCAGGTCTGTCTGCTGTTTACCTTTGCTCCTGCGCGCACTGCCCTTCTCTCCACATTTATGTGTTTGTTTGTTTGTCTATCTAATCTTTTGGGTTTTTATTTCTAATGAGGTCGACCAGTTGTCTATTTATTATTTTTTTTACTACGCATCAAGCTGCGCTGCTTGTCTTTGCTCCTGTGTGCTCGCGCACTCTCGCCTTTTCCACTTATTTTTATTTTTTTTATTTATTTATTTTTGTCAATTTAAAAAAAAATACGCATCGTGCTGTGCTGTTTGTGTTTGCTTGAGTGCATTCGCGCGCTCTCGCTTTCTCCACTTTACAATTTTTTTGTTATTATTTATCTATTCCTGAGAGTTTATCTTATTTTTATTTGTTTATTTAAATGAAGTCCACCAGTTGCCTGCCCTTCCTTCCATTATCCGTCACCGAGACAAACTGAACAAAGTTCTGAGGTCGACCTTGTAAAGATAAGGATTCAGGTCTGTCTGCTGTTTACCTTTGCTCCTGCGCGCACTGCCCTTCTCTCCACATTTATGTGTTTGTTTGTTTGTCTATCTAATCTTTTGGGTTTTTATTTCTAATGAGGTCGACCAGTTGTCTATTTATTATTTTTTTTACTACGCATCAAGCTGCGCTGCTTGTCTTTGCTCCTGTGTGCTCGCGCACTCTCGCCTTTTCCACTTATTTTTATTTTTGATTTATTTTTGATTTATTTTGTCAATTTAAAAAAAATACGCATCGTGCTGTGCTGTTTGTGTTTGCTTGAGTGCATTCGCGCGCTCTCGCTTTCTCCACTTTACAATTTTTTTGTTATTATTTATCTATTCCTGAGAGTTTATCTTATTTTTATTTGTTTATTTAAATGAAGTCGACCAGTTGCCTGCCCTTCCTTCCATTATCCGTCACCGAGACAAACTGAACAAAGTTCTGAGGTCGACCTTGTAAAGATAAGGATTCAGGTCTGTCTGCTGTTTACCTTTGCTCCTGCGCGCACTGCCCTTCTCTCCACATTTATGTGTTTGTTTGTTTGTCTATCTAATCTTTTGGGTTTTTATTTCTAATGAGGTCGACCAGTTGTCTATTTATTATTTTTTTTACTACGCATCAAGCTGCGCTGCTTGTCTTTGCTCCTGTGTGCTCGCGCACTCTCGCCTTTTCCACTTATTTTTATTTTTGATTTATTTTTGATTTATTTTGTCAATTTAAAAAAAATACGCATCGTGCTGTGCTGTTTGTGTTTGCTTGAGTGCATTCGCGCGCTCTCGCTTTCTCCACTTTACAATTTTTTTTGTTATTATTTATCTATTCCTGAGAGTTTATCTTATTTTTTATTTGTTTATTTAAATGAAGTCGACCAGTTGCCTGCCCTTCCTTCCATTATCCGTCACCGAGACAAACTGAACAAAGTTCTGAGGTCGACCTTGTAAAGATAAGGATTCAGGTCTGTCTGCTGTTTACCTTTGCTCCTGCGCGCACTGCCCTTCTCTCCACATTTATGTGTTTGTTTGTTTGTCTATCTAATCTTTTGGGTTTTTATTTCTAATGAGGTCGACCAGTTGTCTATTTATTATTTTTTTTACTACGCATCAAGCTGCGCTGCTTGTCTTTGCTTCCTGTGTGCTCGCGCACTCTCGCATTTTCCAGTTATTTTTATTTTTGATTTATTTTTGATTTATTTTGTCAATTTAAAAAAAAATACGCATCGTGCTGTGCTGTTTTGTGTTTGCTTGAGTGCATTCGCGCGCTCTCGCTTTCTCCACTTTACAATTTTTTTGTTATTATTTATCTATTCCTGAGAGTTTATCTTATTTTTTATTTGTTTATTTAAATGAAGTCGACCAGTTGCCTGCCCTTCCTTCCATTATCTCACCGAGACAAACTGAACAAAGTTCTGAGGTCGACCTTGTAAAGATAAGGATTCAGGTCTGTCTGCTGTTTACCTTTGCTCCTGCGCGCACTGCCCTTCTCTCCACATTTATGTGTTTGTTTGTTTGTCTATCTAATCTTTTGGGTTTTTATTTCTAATGAGGTCGACCAGTTGTCTATTTATTATTTTTTTTACTACGCATCAAGCTGCGCTGCTTGTCTTTGCTCCTGTGTGCTCGCGCACTCTCGCCTTTTCCACTTATTTTTATTTTTGATTTATTTTTGATTTATTTTGTCAATTTAAAAAAAATACGCATCGTGCTGTGCTGTTTGTGTTTGCTTGAGTGCATTCGCGCGCTCTCGCTTCTCCACTTTACAATTTTTTTGTTATTATTTATCTATTCCTGAGAGTTTATCTTATTTTTTATTTGTTTATTTAAATGAAGTCGACCAGTTGCCTGCCCTTCCTTCCATTATCCGTCACCGAGACAAACTGAACAAAGTTCTGAGGTCGACCTTGTAAAGATAAGGATTCAGGTCTGTCTGCTGTTTACCTTTGCTCCTGCGCGCACTGCCCTTCTCTCCACATTTATGTGTTTGTTTGTTTGTCTATCTAATCTTTTGGGTTTTTATTTCTAATGAGGTCGACCAGTTGTCTATTTATTATTTTTTTTACTACGCATCAAGCTGCGCTGCTTGTCTTTGCTCCTGTGTGCTCGCGCACTCTCGCCTTTTCCACTTATTTTTATTTTTGATTTATTTTTGATTTATTTTGTCAATTTAAAAAAAAATACGCATCGTGCTGTGCTGTTTGTGTTTGCTTGAGTGCATTCGCGCGCTCTCGCTTTCTCCACTTTACAATTTTTTTGTTATTATTTATCTATTCCTGAGAGTTTATCTTATTTTATTTGTTTATTTAAATGAAGTCGACCAGTTGCCTGCCCTTCCTTCCATTATCCGTCACCGAGACAAACTGAACAAAGTTCTGAGGTCGACCTTGTAAAGATAAGGATTCAGGTCTGTCTTCTGTTTACCTTTGCTCCTGCGCGCACTGCCCTTCTCTCCACATTTATGTGTTTGTTTGTTTGTCTATCTAATCTTTTGGGTTTTTATTTCTAATGAGGTCGACCAGTTGTCTATTTATTATTTTTTTTACTACGCATCAAGCTGCGCTGCTTGTCTTTGCTCCTGTGTGCTCGCGCACTCTCGCCTTTTCCACTTATTTTTATTTTTGATTTATTTTGTCAATTTTTAAAAAAAATACGCATCGTGCTGTGCTGTTTGTGTTTGCTTGAGTGCATTCGCGCGCTCTCGCTTTCTCCACTTTACAATTTTTTTGTTATTATTTATCTATTCCTGAGAGTTTATCTTATTTTTATTTGTTTATTTAAATGAAGTCGACCAGTTGCCTGCCCTTCCTTCCATTATCCGTCACCGAGACAAACTGAACAAAGTTCTGAGGTCGACCTTGTAAAGATAAGGATTCAGGTCTGTCTGCTGTTTACCTTTGCTCCTGCGCGCACTGCCCTTCTCTCCACATTTATGTGTTTGTTTGTTTGTCTATCTAATCTTTTGGGTTTTTATTTCTAATGAGGTCGACCAGTTGTCTATTTATTATTTTTTTTACTACGCATCAAGCTGCGCTGCTTGTCTTTGCTCCTGTGTGCTCGCGCACTCTCGCCTTTTCCACTTATTTTTATTTTTGATTTATTTTTGATTTATTTTGTCAATTTTAAAAAAAAATACGCATCGTGCTGTGCTGTTTGTGTTTGCTTGAGTGCATTCGCGCGCTCTCGCTTTCTCCACTTTACAATTTTTTTGTTATTATTTATCTATTCCTGAGAGTTTATCTTATTTTTTATTTGTTTATTTAAATGAAGTCGACCAGTTGCCTGCCCTTCCTTCCATTATCCGTCACCGAGACAAACTGAACAAAGTTCTGAGGTCGACCTTGTAAAGATAAGGATTCAGGTCTGTCTGCTGTTTACCTTTGCTCCTGCGCGCACTGCCCTTCTCTCCACATTTATGTGTTTGTTTGTTTGTCTATCTAATCTTTTGGGTTTTTATTTCTAATGAGGTCGACCAGTTGTCTATTTATTATTTTTTTTACTACGCATCAAGCTGCGTGCTTGTCTTTGCTCCTGTGTGCTCGCGCACTCTCGCCTTTTCCACTTATTTTTATTTTTGATTTATTTTTGATTTATTTTGTCAATTTAAAAAAAATACGCATCGTGCTGTGCTGTTTGTGTTTGCTTGAGTGCATTCGCGCGCTCTCGCTTTCTCCACTTTACAATTTTTTTGTTATTATTTATCTATTCCTGAGAGTTTATCTTATTTTTATTTGTTTATTTAAATAAAGTCGACCAGTTGCCTGCCCTTCCTTCCTTTATCCGTCACCGAGACAAACTGAACAAAGTTCTGAGGTCGACCATGTAAAATGAGGATTCAGGTCTGTCTGCTGTTTACCTTTGCTCCTGCGCGCACTGCCCTTCTCTCCACATTTATGTGTTTGTTTGTTTGTCTATCTAATCTTTTGGGTTTTTATTTCTAATGAGGTCGACCAGTTGTCTATTTATTATTTTTTTTACTACGCATCAAGCTGCGCTGCTAGTCTTTGCTCCTCTGTGCTCGCGCACTCTCGCCTTTTCCACTTATTTTTATTTTTGATTTATTTTTGATATATTTTTGATTTATTTTGTCAATTTTAAAAAAAAATACGCATCGTGCTGTGCTGTTTGTGTTTCCTTGAGTGCATTCGCGCGCTCTCGCTTTCTCCACTTTACAATTTTTTTGTTATTATTTATCTATTCCTGAGAGTTTATCTTATTTTTTATTTGTTTATTTAAATGAAGTCGACCAGTTGCCTGCCCTTCCTTCCATTATTCCGTCACTGAGACAAAGTGAACAAAGTTCTGAGGTCGACCTTGTAAAGATAAGGATTCAGGTCTGTCTGCTGTTTACCTTTGCTCCTGCGCGCACTGCCATTCTCTCCACATTTATGTGTTTGTTTGTTTGTCTATCTAATCTTTTGGGTTTTTATTTCTAATGAGGTCGACCAGTTGTCTATTTATTATTTTTTTTACTACGCATCAAGCTGCGCTGCTAGTCTTTGCTCCTCTGTGCTCGCGCACTCTCGCCTTTTCCACTTATTTTTATTTTTGATTTATTTTTGATTTATTTTGTCAATTTTAAAAAAAATACGCATCGTGCTGTGCTGTTTGTGTTTGCTTGAGTGCATTCGTGCGCTCTCGCTTTCTCCACTTTACAATTTTTTTGTTATTATTTATCTATTCCTGAGAGTTTATCTTATTTTTATTTGTTTATTTAAATGAAGTCTACCAGTTGCCTGCCCTTCCTTCCATTATCCGTCACCGAGACAAACTGAACAAAGTTCTGAGGTCGACCTTGTAAAGATAAGGATTCAGGTCTGTCTGCTGTTTACATTTGCTCCTGCCCGCACTGCCCTTCTCTCCACATTTATGTGTTTGTTTGTTTGTCTATCTAATCTTTTGGGTTTTTATTTCTAATGAGGTCGACCAGTTGTCTATTTATTATTTTTTTTACTACGCATCAAGCTGCGTTGCTTGTCTTTGCTCCTGTGTGGTCGCGCACTCTCGCCTTTTCCACTTATTTTTATTTTTGATTTATTTTTGATTTATTTTGTCAATTTAAAAAAAATACGCATCGTGCTGTGCTCTTTGTGTTTGCTTGAGTGCATTCGCGCGCTCTCGCTTTCTCCACTTTACAATTTTTTTGTTATTATTTATCTATTCCTGAGAGTTTATCTTATTTTTATTTGTTTATTTAAATAAAGTCGACCAGTTGCCTGCCCTTCCTTCCATTATCCGTCACCGAGACAAACTGAACAAAGTTCTGAGGTCGACCTTGTAAAGATAAGGATTCAGGTCTGTCTGCTGTTTACCTTTGCTCCTGCGCGCACTGCCCTTCTCTCCACATTTATGTGTTTGTTTGTTTGTCTATCTAATCTTTTGGGTTTTTATTTCTAATGAGGTCGACCAGTTGTCTATTTATTATTTTTTTTACTACGCATCAAGCTGCGCTGCTTGTCTTTGCTCCTGTGTGCTCTCGCACTCTCGCCTTTTCCACTTATTTTTTTTTTGATTTATTTTTGATTTATTTTGTCAATTTAAAAAAAATACGCATCGTGCAGTGCTGTTTGTGTTTGCTTGAGTGCATTCGCGCGCTCTCGCTTTCTCCACTTTACAATTTTTTTGTTATTATTTATCCATTCCTGAGAGTGTATCTTATTTTTTATTTGTTTATTTAAATGAAGTAGTCCTGTTGCCTGCCCTTCCTTCCATTATCCGTCACCGAGACAAACTGAACAAAGTTCTGAGGTCGACCTTGTAAAGATAAGGATTCAGGTCTGTCTGCTGTTTACCTTTGCTCCTGTGCGCACTGCCCTTCTCTCCACATTTATGTGTTTGTTTGTTTGTCTATCTAATCTTTTGGGTTTTGATTTCTAATGAGGTCGACCAGTTGTCTATTTATTATTTTTTTTAATACGCATCAAGCTGCGCTGCTTGTCTTTGCTCCTGTGTGCTCGGGCACTCTCGCATTTTCCAGTTATTTTTATTTTTGATTTATTTTTGATTTATTTTGTCAATTTTTTAAAAAAAAATACGCATCGTGCTGTGCTGTTTGTGTTTGCTTGAGTGCATTGGCGCGCTATCGCTTTCTCCACTTTACAATTTTTTTGTTATTATTTATCTATTCCTGAGAGTTTATCTTAATTTGTATTTGTTTATTTAAATGAAGTCGACCAGTTGCCTGCCCTTCCTTCCATTATCCGTCACCGAGACAAACTGAACAAAGTTCTGAGGTCGACCTTGTAAAGATAAGGATTCAGGTCTGTCTTCTGTTTACCTTTGCTCCTGCGCGCACTGCCCTTCTCTCCACATTTATGTGTATGTTTGTTTGTCTATCTAATCTTTTGGGTTTTTATTTCTAATGAGGTCGACCAGTTGTCTATTTATTATTTTTTTTACTACGCATCAAGCTGCGCTGCTTGTCTTTGCTCCTGTGTGCTCGCGCACTCTCGCATTTTCCACTTATTTTTATTTTTGATTTATTTTGTCAATTTTTAAAAAAAATACGCATCGTGCTGTGCTGTTTGTGTTTGCTTGAGTGCATTCGTGCGCTCTCGCTTTCACCACTTTACAATTTTTTATTATTATTTATCTATTCCTGAGAGTTTATCTTATTTTTATTTGTTTATTTAAATGAAGTCGACCAGTTGCCTGCCCTTCCTTCCATTATCCGTCACCGAGACAAACTGAACAAAATTCTGAGGTCGACCTTGTAAAGATAAGGATTCAGGTCTGTCTGCTGTTTACATTTGCTCCTGCCCGCACTGCCCTTCTCTCCACATTTATGTGTTTGTTTGTTTGTCTATCAAATCTTTTGGGTTTTTATTTCTAATGAGGTCGACCAGTTGTCTATTTATTATTTTTTTTACTACGCATCAAGCTGCGCTGCTTGTCTTTGCTCCTGTGTGCTCGCGCACTCTCGCCTTTTCCACTTATTTTTATTTTTGATTTATTTTGATTTATTTTGCAATTTAAAAAAAATACGCATCGTGCTGTGCTGTTTGTGTTTGCTTGAGTGCATTCGCGCGCTCTCGCTTTCTCCACTTTACAATTTTTTTGTTATTATTTATCTATTCCTGAGAGTTTATCTTATTTTTATTTGTTTATTTAAATAAAGTCGACCAGTTGCCTGCCCTTCCTTCCTTTATCCGTCACCGAGACAAACTGAACAAAGTTCTGAGGTCGACCATGTAAAATGAGGATTCAGGTCTGTCTGCTCTTTACCTTTGCTCCTGCGCGCACTGCCCTTCTCTCCACATTTATGTGTTTGTTTGTTTGTCTATCTAATCTTTTGGGTTTTTATTTCTAATGAGGTCGACCAGTTGTCTATTTATTATTTTTTTTACTACGCATCAAGCTGCGCTGCTTGTCTTTGCTCCTGTGTGCTCGCGCACTCTCGCCTTTTCCACTTATTTTTATTTTTGATATATTTTATTTATTTTGTCAATTTAAAAAAAATACGCATCGTGCTGTGCTGTTTGTGTTTGCTTGAGTGCATTCGCGCGCTCTCGCTTTCTCCACTTTACAATTTTTTGTTATTATTTATCCATTCCTGAGAGTTTATCTTATTTTTTATTTGTTTATTTAAAAGAAGTCGACCTGTTGCCTGCCCTTCCTTCCATTATCCGTCACCGAGACAAACTGAACAAAGTTCTGAGGTCGACCTTGTAAAGATAAGGATTCAGGTCTGTCTGCTGTTTACCTTTGCTCCTGTGCGCACTGCCCTTCTCTCCACATTTATGTGTTTGTTTGTTTGTCTATCTAATCTTTTGGGTTTTGATTTCTAATGAGGTCGACCAGTTGTGTATTTATTATTTTTTTTACTACGCATCAAGCTGCGCTGCTTGTCTTTGCTCCTGTGTGCTCGGGCACTCTCGCATTTTCCAGTTATTTTTATTTTTGATTTATTTTTGATTTATTTTGTCAATTTTTTAAAAAAAATACGCATCGTGCTGTGCTGTTTGTGTTTGCTTGAGTGCATTCGCGCGCTATCGCTTTCTCCACTTTACAATTTTTTTGTTATTATTTATCTATTCCTGAGAGTTTATCTTAATTTGTATTTGTTTATTTAAATGAAGTCGACCAGTTGCCTGCCCTTCCTTCCATTATCCGTCACCGAGACAAACTGAACAAAGTTCTGAGGTCGACCTTGTAAAGATAAGGATTCAGGTCTGTCTGCTGTTTACCTTTGCTCCTGCGCGCACTGCCCTTCTCTCCACATTTATGTGTTTGTTTGTTTGTCTATCTAATCTTTTGGGTTTTTATTTCTAATGAGGTCGACCAGTTGTGTATTTATTATTTTTTTTACTACACATCAAGCTGCGCTGCTTGTCTTTGCTCCTGTGTGCTCGCGCACTCTCGCCTTTTCCACTTATTTTTATTTTTGATTTATTTTTGATTTATTTTGTCAATTTTTAAAAAAAATTACGCATCGTGCTGTGCTGTTTATGTTTTCTTGAGTGCATTCGCGCGCTCTCGCTTTCTCCACTTTACAATTTTTTTGTTATTATTTATCTATTCCTGAGAGTTTATCTTATTTTTTATTTGTTTATTTAAATGAAGTCGACCAGTTGCCTGCCCTTCCTTCCATTATCCGTTACCGAGACAAACTGAACAAAGTTCTGAGGTCGACCTTGTAAAGATAAGGATTCAGGTCTGTCTGCAGTTTACCTTTGCTCCTGGGCGCACTGCCCTTCTCTCCACATTTATGTGTTTGTTTGTTTGTCTATCTAATCTTTTGGGTTTTTATTTCTAATGAGGTCGACCAGTTGTCTATTTATTATTTTTTTTACTACGCATCAAGCTGCGCTGCTTGTCTTTGCTCCTGTGTGCTCGCGCACTCTCCGCCTTTTCCACTTATTTTTATTTTTGATTTATTTTGATTTATTTGTCAATTTAAAAAAAATACGCATCATGCTGTGCTGTGTGTGTTTGCTTGAGTGCATTCCCGCGCTCTTGCTTTCTCCACGTTACAATTTTTTTGTTATTATTTATCTATTCCTGAGAGTTTATCTTATTTTTTATTTGTTTATTTAAATGAAGTCGACCACTTGCCTGCCATTCCTTCCATTATCCGTCACCGAGACAAACTGAACAAAGTTCTGAGGTCGACCTTGTAAAGATAAGGATTCAGGTCTGTCTGCTGTTTACCTTTGCTCCTGTGCGCACTGCCCTTCTCTCCACATTTATGTGTTTGTTTGTTTGTCTATCTAATCTGTTGGGTTTTGATTTCTAATGAGGTCGACCAGTTGTGTATTTATTATTTTTTTTACTACGCATCAAGCTGCGCTGCTTGTCTTTGCTCCTGTGTGCTCGGGCACTCTCGCATTTTCAGTTATTTTTATTTTTGATTTATTTTTGATTTATTTTGTCAATTTTTTAAAAAAAATACGCATCGTGCTGTGCTGTTTGTGTTTGCTTGAGTGCATTCGCGCGCTATCGCTTTCTCCACTTTACAATTTTTTTGTTATTATTATCTATTCCTGAGAGTTTATCTTAATTTGTATTTGTTTATTTAAATGGAAGTCGAC